>NC_044060.1:14640408-14675408 GCF_902167405.1 Gadus morhua
ACCTTCGACATATACTAGACTAGACTACCGTCGACATAGACCAGACTAGACTACCCTCGACATAGACTAGACTAGACTACCCTCGACGTACACCAGACTACCCTCGATATAGACTAGACTAGACTACCATCGACATAGACCAGAATAGACTACCCTCGACCTAGACCAGACTAGACTCCCCTCGACATAGACCAGATAAGACTACCGTTGACATAGACTAGACTAGACAAGATTGCAGGATGTAACCAGAGGATATATAAATATTAAGAGTGAGAGTAGCATGAACAAACAAAGGAGACAGAGGCAGATGAACTGACCAAGATGCAGATGGACACTGAAAAAGTTAGCATGGACAGCTGTTTCAGAGTGAACACCGCTAGTTGTTTAAACAAAGTGACATGTGTTTTTCTGTTCAATCTATGACCTTTAAGTGATAAACAACATAGCAGACGCTATTAAAATAGAGTCTGTTCAGTTCCTATTCCTTTTTTTATTTGCACTCTCTCTCCCTCTTCGCAATAAAACCTGTGAATTGATCCTGATCTTACGCAACAAAAGGAGAATAAATAAACAAGAAAGAAAGATGTTGTTTTTTTAATTTCTGGGGCAGCCTTAACTCTTTGTCACCTTGAGGAATAACACAAACCAACCAACGCATTGATCTTGCACCACAAAGAAGAATGCCTTTGGGAATTGAAAAGCTGAATACAGTATAGTCTCCAAAACATCTTAATAAAGGAATAAATCTTAACATAAACCATAATAATACAAATAAAAGTCTTTGTTCTTTTCAAACTCAAGGACAGCGCTGGAATATAAACTAGCACACAACCAACAAGAACTGGAACTTACAAAAGCAACTGCAAAAAAATAGGGAAAGGAGAGGAAAGGAAAAAAAGAACAAAAGAACTCAAATCACAACATACAATCTTGTGATTGTTCCAGCGATAAAGAATAGAGTCATAGAACACGCGCAGCGCAGCCTTCAGCCTTTTCATGTGGATTCTGCTTGACAGCAGAGCTTCACATGCACTACAGGTAATT
The DNA here is from genome assembly GCF_902167405.1 of Gadus morhua. Classification (NCBI taxonomy): domain Eukaryota; kingdom Metazoa; phylum Chordata; class Actinopteri; order Gadiformes; family Gadidae; genus Gadus; species Gadus morhua. The sequence goes on from NC_044060.1 coordinate 14,641,453, forward strand.
GGAAGCAGGAGCCACGTTCTAGTTAAAACAAACCAACCTGTAAGAGGAAGATTGTGTTTACATTCTAGGGCTGCCGCATGGCTCCAGAAGGTCTGACTTTGACATTACGGAGCACACCTCATCCGTCCTGTAGAATCCATGTGACAGCCAATGTTAAAAGAAACAGTATTCATCTCCAGCTCCGGAACAGGGTAATGGGGTTGGGGGGTATTGTCTACGCGCTGAAATTTTTTAAAGAAGAACTCAAATTTCCAACAGAGGGAGTGTATAGGTCATATTTGCAATCTCACAGATTGAAATGTGTGCAATGATTTTCTAGGAAAGCACCAGACCAAATTCAGACGCCATACTGGTAACAAAGAGATTTATGTTTCTGTTGAGATAAATTGGAGATGTAAAAATGTATTTCAATCGCCAGGAGTAGCCAATAAAGTGGCACTGATTGATCTCTGGCCACCAGATGGCAGAAAAGAGCCATTGTACTCAACAAATAAACTCATAGCCTCGTCCAGGCAATCTCCATTAACTGGTTTCTACAGTGCAAATGGCGTGAATAAAATAGAAAAAAACCAAACGTGTTTAAAAACCAATAGGGGCCTTGGGAATTGGAAAAAAATAGTTACAAATACAAATCCAATAACAGGCCGGTCACTGGCAGTTGGCCCAATGACACCTCATTCTGAACAGGATTTGTGAACGCAACAGTCCTACTTAAATGAATAGCAATCAAGTTTCTTAGTAACAGCTATAATGGTAGATGTGTGTATATACTAACCCCTCGTGTTATTGAAACAAGCAGATAAAGAAAGCTTTGCTACATTTAATTCCACACAAATATCATTATGTCAGGTTAATTATGTGTCCTTTAGGTGAGGTCATTTAATTGAGCACGAGTTCATGGAAACTAAACGTGAAATGAAATGCTGTGCGGTAACATATTAGATAGACGAAATGGTGGAATGGCCTTTCCGTAAACCAGTCTCTGTGTACAGGTAATAGTATGAAGGACAATGTCCATGGTGAAAGAGCGTGCGATAGAGAGGGGAAGAGAGAGAGAGAGAGAGAGAGAGAGAGACAAACATACACACACACAAACAGACAGAAAGACAACAATCTGAAAGGAACGTAAACATAAATAAAGAAATAGCAGATTAAAATAGAGAAACAGACACAGAGCGATAGAGATCAAGAAAGAGAGAAATAATTACATCCAGGACAAAAGTCCTGTGCGGTGGCTGCGGCTACACCATTATAAAGGTCTAGCAAGAAACCCAGTGAACAAGGGGTTAAGAAGAAGCACAAACAATAACATTTCAGTAGCAGATGTCCTTGAGGCGAAAACCAAGGACAAGGCAATTGCTAATCTTGTATTCCCGGCATGATCAAATCACCAGGCAACAGATATAAATAAAAGGACAGGAAATGAGGAATTCACATTCAAGGGTGTCAGCGGCGAAATGAAGATTCATGGTGAAGAGCCCCGGCGAAGGTGGCAAAAATTAACTGCAAATAAAAGGGACAGACGGCCTCCAAAGTCCAGCGTATATAAAGTAGGGGAGAGAGAGAGGGAGCGAGGGAGAGAGAAAAACACACACTGGTGCAAGAAAGGGTCTAGGCGACGTTGGTTGGGGCTAAGGAGAATGGGCTGTACTTTGTCATGGAGACAGGTACTTTTATTTGACAACCGGTCTACGTGTGTGTGTGTGTGTGGGGGGGGGGGTTGTGTGTGTGCTTGCGTGTGTGTGCGTGTGCACAGACACTCTGCGTATTCTAAAAATATGAGTCCGTCTGTGACCAGCATCATCAGACCAGACTCATTTTCCATTCATTTCACAACACCATTTGTTACCACACTCACAAAAAAACAAAAACAAGTATTTTGGCTGGGTGTGCTGGTCTGGAATGGCGAAAATGTAGTTTATGAAGAATGTACCATTGTGTATGTATATTTTCATAGACCAACCTTGAAATAGTCTTTCATTTTCTTATTAAAACACATTTCTGCTTTCACTAGATAGACACACCTGTGTATATGCTTTAAATACAATCTCTATTCAAATTAAAAAGATCAAATGTATTCACCTGTAAACTATTTATTTGCTGGAATGGCTTTTGTGATAGTCATGCTAAGTATTCATGCGGCCATCTTGGCTCTCAAAACTATCTGGGTGAGGGCAACTAATTACGCATTCAGTTCCCCTCACACGGACAGCGTTTTGAGCCAAGATGGCCGCTGGGTGAATATAGCCCAATGGCCACCATTTGGTTTCACATGGCTACCTGCTTCTGCTCCTCTCCCAGTCCATCCCACATGGAGGCCACTATCTTGGACACGTCTCCGAAGGTGGCGTTGGGGTTCTGTCCCTTAATGGCGGCCTGCGTGTCTCTGAAGAACAGGGCGTAGGCCGACACAGGCTTGGTGGGTTCATTGGGGTCCTTCTTCTTTTTCTTCTTCTGTGGTTTGGGCTTGGGCTTCATCATTTCTGAGGAGGGCCGCTTCTCGCCCGTGATCTAGTAGAAGAACGGACACAAACACACACACACACACACACACACACACACACACACACACACACACACACACACACACACACACACACACAGACAAACACACACACAAAAGGATTTATGATATGGCTGTAGAAAAAAAGCAGTTTAAGGTCTACAATATGGTTTCAAACAAGCCTCTGAAGTGCATGATTGGTCCTCTGAAGAATGCTTGTAACATTTGTCCAGGTGAACCATATAAACTTTATTTGAACCATGTGTTCAATACATGTGTAGTCGACATTAACTATTGCAGCCGTGATGAATTGAAAGGGACATTAACACAGAGCCCACCGCTCCACACACAACTGCCGTTGGCCTTTTTTTTAAATCTTTGATTACACACTGATGAAAAACAGACTTTTTTTGCTGAATGTAAATGTTTCGATAGGTTATCAGCAAGTTGAAAAAACTAAAACGATATGCATGCCATTCAGGATGACATGTTAAGAGTGCCATATGTGAATGTCTTTGATGTGACTGATGAAATGGCAAAATATTTTTTTTTATGTATATACATATGTTTTAAATCCTATGTGTTTAAAATCACACATTGGATTAATCACTGCCAGAACGATGTTTGGGTGGATATTGTTGTATGGACACCTTATGGCTTCCTGGGATCTTGAACTGCATATTGTATTGTTGTTTATTCCTTACACTGCATATTTGTTGACTAACTGGATGGCCATTGATACTATATTTATTGAACTGTAAACAATGTGTTGCTAAGCAATCCCTGTGTTCGCTTGATGTGACTCTGGTGACATATTGGACACACAATAGGATCCACGTTAACAGTGTTTTCCAGTCCTCCAAAAAAACACCTAATGATAAATGTGCTTAGCGTACCAAATATAAAACATGGAAAATCACAAATGTCCTCGTCTACCAGAAAACACAGAATGTCTTAATCGAATGGATGACACTAACTAACAGCCATCAACAATACCCTCTCTCTACCATGGGAATCACTGCTATCCATCCCCTTCCAGAAACCAAAGGAGAATACATGCAAATTGCAACACACACAAGTACCTTCAAATGAGACTCATTCTCCTCCTCCTGATTGGAGCTGGAGGGGGAGGGCGTGGCCGATTTACTCCCGGGAGGGGAGGGGGAACCGTGGGGGAGGGGGCCGCGTCCGAGCTGGGGGTTCAGCTGGGACAGGGCGCTCATTGGGTTGGCCAGTATCCTATGGGAACTGTTTAGTAAAGGGTTGTGACGGGAAGGGTCGTAATGATGGCCATCTGGGTGGTGGTGGTGGTGTTGGTGGTGGAGGTGGTGGTGGTGTTGTTGTTGCTGGTGATGGTGGTGGTGCAAAGCCATCTCCTGCATCTGGGGTGAAAGAAAAATACCAGATTTACTAACTTAACCTCTTTTAAAGGTTTCAAAGGAAGAAATAAATGACGCTAATTATCCAAATGCATTGATATTTGGATGTTTATGCTTTAACTCTATTATTTTTGTTTCTGATGAGATTAACTTTGGATGACAAAATATTTGTATTTTATTGGATTTAAGACATCTTCTGATATTTCACTATTTAACCAAGAATAGACAAGAGGGAGAAATTATATCAGATACAATTTAAAAGATAACGTAATTGTTATCATGCCTGCAATCTCTCTGAACTGTGGAATACGCATAAGGGAAAACTTCTGTGGGGACCCTCAAATTCCTCCTTACTTCACATTGCACTCTTACTTGAACCGCACATAAGAAGCTTCCTTACAAGCAACAAATTATCCTAGGAGATGTCGAATCTAACCACAGCCTCTCCGTCCAATGTTTAACGTAACCACTCTGTTTCAAAACAGAACAACAGACCACTGCATTACCCACACATAGACGACAATATTTCAGCAAGACGTCAGAGAGTGGTAAGGGTGAATTGAAAATGGGAGAAAGAAAGAAAGAAAGAACAAAAATAATCTATAATTCGGCAGCGCTGTTAATTAAGTTCAGAGCCTATCTTTTCCATCGGCTGGGCCCCACAACGGATGGAAACAAAACAGCCATTATGGCTGATGATAGAGCCACTAATCAAGAACACTTATGGAGGAAAACCCATCAGCCATCCAGAGACCTGATAACCTCACACTCCAAGTTTACTTTCCGTAGCCTCCAAAGATTCTCCACCAGAACTAGTAGGGAGATCAAAAAGCCTTTTTCTTCTTCCACTACATGTAGAGACACAGAACACGGGCCGAAAGGATGCTTTTAATGCAAGCCTAAATGGAAATGTTTGGCAATTTACAGATCAGAAAGTGATGAACTAGCATTTATTAGGCCCCTTAAACATTCATGAGTTAAATAATACATTAGACATTAGCACAGTGCTAAAAAGATCAAATTGAAAGGGCCCCAGCATATGAGGTCTTGATAAACATGAGTTGAGGTTCAAAGATGAAGGCTTTGCCTCTCTAATCATAATTGGTCCCAGTAGGTTCCTGGAATAAAAAATGTGCTGCAAAGTAATGTTGTAAGAGGCTGTGGTCCGCTTTGAAAACACATCATATTCACAGGACATTAGATTCAGTGTTTGGCTCAGCAGCTGCTAACAAAAGACAGCAGTGAACAAAGACATTCCTTTTGCATTTGAAATAACCCTGCTCTAACCTCCAGAACTAGTACAACCTCCAGCTTCCAATCACAATTGAAAACACCATCACTCCTCTGCCTAAAAAAATGGAAAAACAGCAAAGAAAATAAAGAAATGGAAACCCCAAAAACCGGGAGGAAGAAAAATAAATAAAAATCCATAAATTTCCCCTCACTCTCCACGGAACTGCTCTTTAAGGGTCTTCAACAACCAGCATTGAAAAACCAATTAATCAAACATGAATGCAGAAACAGCAGATTTATTTCCATGGCAACCGCCTCACAGCGAAAATTGTCAACCTTTAACGTGAGCTCCAGCATGTTTCAAATCAACAACAATGGAGAGATTGAGAGAACAGGTCTGGAGGTGACAGTAGCGCTCCCTCCCAATGTCCAGAAAACACACCAGCACCCATCCTCTCTCACTTTATAAAGCAAGAGAGTCGTGAGGGACCAATATCAGTTTCCTCTAGAACACTTAAAAAGTGAAATATGTTGTTCGATATTATTTCAATACATATTGTTGGACATGAGGCAAAATTTGGAAACCGAATGCAAAAAGAATGGCATTTGTTGATTAAATACAGCGTACTCAATCCGTTAGCTTTTATTTATATCCGTGCCCATATTGCATAACACTAATTAATTTGCTGCCCCCTTTTTTTATTAGAGCAGAGTGTTCCTGCCTAACTAATGAAACACAAAGGCGTGAAAGCCTTTGTTACCAAACTACATTTCCTTTGGAAAGTTACTGAGTGCATATGAGATATACAAGAAAAGATGCAAATATGGTATATAGGCGCTAGAGACTCGAAGAGGAGGGAGAGAACCAGACAGTTGACATTAAAGTAGACATCGCCCTACATAGCTATTAAAGTTTGCAGCCATTCCCACAGAATATCGTAACTGTTTAAATATCATAATACTAACCACTCACACAGTGATATTTGCCGGCTAAAAGTCATCCAAATGTGCTTTTTAAATGCCTCTAAGTGCTTTTAGTTGGTTGTGTTCACCTGGGCAAGACAGAGAGCGTAAGAAGTTATCTGGCGGCGCCATCGCATCTAAGCTAAATAAAACCACTGGCTGACAGCTATACAAATATTATGAAAGATTCTGACAAAGGTTGCTGGTTGCCATAGGTACTGTATGCTAATGCCTCATAGCATCATCCAAATGGTGAGCCAATGGAGGGGGGAGGGCTGATGTGTGTGTGTGTGTGTGTGTGTGTGTGTGTGTGTGTGTGTGTGTGTGTGTGTGTGTGTGTGTGTGTGTGTGTGTGTGTGTGTGTGTGTGTGTGTGTTGAGACTAAGTAACAGGGTTTAGTTAGTCATTACAGGTCTTCTTGCTCTATAGCAGAGATGTAGTGTTTCATATCATTGTGCATATTGGATTGGGACCATGTATGCATACATGAAGTATGCATATGCAGAAATAAACTAGAATATTGAAAGGCATTATTGTTTTGATACCAGTGGAAATGATGTCAAATATCCACACATAGTCATGGTTTAGCATGATTTTGCCTGCCTCACAACATGCAGTATCAAATGTATCTTCACACTTACACAAAACTATTCCACACATTCAGGATTGCTGAATGTCTACCCTGATTCTAACCTGAATGAATCACACAATACCAACCCTATTGCTGTTTTGTGGTTCTCATGCTATTAAAAAGGTGAGTGACAGGGTTCTTGTAATTTCAAGATTTGTGAGAGAGAGAGAGAGAGAGAGAGAGAGAGAGAGAGAGAGAGAGAGAGAGAGAGAGAGAGAGAGAGAGAGAGAGAGAGAGAGAGAGAGAGAGAGAGAGAGAGAGAGAAATTCTTGGAATACCAAAATCCATCCCTTCAGGGAGGTCAGCCCAGAGTTAGATTAGATTGCTGTTGGTGATGAGCAAGCCTCTGGTCGACCTAAATTGTGAAGCAGAGCCAGGAAACTTGGCCTGAACTTGCTCCTCTCTGCCACCATTGCATCTGCCAAGTATGTATTCACATCTTGTACATCATAGTAAAATGGGAGTCAAATAACAAAAGGCTTTCCAATTACGTGTAGCACATTGCATGCGGGATGGAATATGAGAAAGCCATTGTTCCTCTTGCACCCCCCGTGACCTTACCTTTGAAACTGTTTTCATGGCCACTCCGATTGCCTGCACCGTTTGATTAAGCTAAGGGGATTTCACCAACACAGCACAGGGAGGTAGAGAAGAGCCTCCGGAGCCCGAGTGGAGCCGCAGCACCAAAAGAAGCTAGCTTAGCTCGCTAGCTATCGTTGTGCCAAGGACTACCAATAACCTCTATGTTTTTTTGCAAATAATTCTAACCTGAGTCCTTTTAACAAACCTTTGTTTTTTCCTTCATTTAAAAATGATAAATGTTTAATTCAGCTAGCATTTAGAACACAGACAGCCTTTGCAAGGGGAGCAGGCAACACTTGGCCCTTCTAAAATCAATAGTTGAATCTTGACAGCGTAATCTTTTGTCAGAAAACCACTAAATACTTGATCCTCATGAACTCCCCCTCTGAGTGACGATAAAATAATGATCATCCTCTATTTAAATGAAAAATGTCATACAAAATAGGAAAGACCACAACCAGAACTATATTCAGTCTCAAAGCATACTGCATCAACGTGATTTTCATTAGTAGCTTCCTCCTATACTACTGTTTTAATTTATGTTAAAACCTTAGGTTCCAAACTTTAACTTAGTTTAAATTTAATATTTTCGATTATGTCTATTTTGACCAGTGAATTTATTATGGCATGGCGAGGGTCAACGTATTACAAAAACAGACTTAGAAGTGATATGAAATTAAAAGAGTTATTTTAACTACAGAACAAATGACCAATAGAGGAGTTAATGTCAGAGCAGACAGAAGAGGGACTTACTTTACAGTTACGCTATACTTAAGCTACAGAAGATAACAAACTATATTCAGAATTATTATCCAAATATTTGAATACCAGTTATTTGGATAGTTCTCTACAAGCAATTAATGCAAAACCTTAGATGGTGCTCTAGTGGGAAACCCCTAAAGCATTACTCAGCCTGAGGAAGTTAGACAGACAGGTCAGACAAAAGTGTGGGTGTGTGTTTAACACTCCAAACATCTTAACGCATTCCATTCACAACCTTTACAATATGGAAATATGTCATTTGGAGTGGTCCTTTTGGTCCTCCATTGCCTTGTGTGCAATGATAAATTATATCATTGGCCCAACATGGAAATTTACTTGTGACATAAAATATTATGGCCATAGAGTAAGGTGATAACCAAAACTCTGTTAGCAGGAGAATGTTGAGATGGCACTGGAGAAAATACATTGGGCCTTGAAGGTCAATGTGTTTAACTTTCAATATGTTGAAGAAAATAATACATTGGAATGCAGAGCGTGTCAAACGAACTGCATTTCTAAAACGATGTGCTAAAGTGTAAATAATGTGTACATTTATTAATAATAATAAAGCGAAAAACACAAATGCAAATGCCAGAACGTAACTGCAAACACCATTGCACAACTGCAACGCCACAACACAAATGCAATAGCTGTAACACAAAATACAACAGAGTGGCCAGTGAGCAGAATGAAACGGACACACACTATTCATTTGAGAGAGTCTACTGGCCGGTTCGTTTCATTGTCCTCATCCGTTGATGCTCACTTCCGCTATGCTGTGGCTTTTGCATTTGTGTTTTCCATCAATGGGCTTGTGTTTTTTTGAATTTGCAAAGCATTTTGGATACACAATTCATTCGGCATGTGTCAGCCAAGGTCATTTTAAGCTTAAGATGCCATATTGCTATGTGACCATGCACAGTATTGCCATCATGAAGTCCTAATGAAAAACAAAGTTCAATACACCAAACGCACCTGAGTTAAGGAGGTGGACGCACGGACAATCCCACATACTTCCCTCCACTCACTGTTGAGAGTGAGGAGTGCCTCGGCGCTGCTTGTTTGAATGCATCCTGATCAATAACGGTGGGAGTTTTCCGGGGGCCCTTTTCCCCAGCCTCCTCCGTCTCTTCCCCCGCCCGGGATCTGACGGGAGCCATCTTGTTCAGAGTGATGGCTCACTCACACAGGTCCGCCGCTCGCTATTGTAAAATCACCCAGCGTTTAATTGAAACAAATGACTATAATAATAGAACATTATCCCTGCAGGCGCACGGCCGTGACAGCTTTAATTAGCGGTGCGTTTGGAGACTGATCCCTCCACAGCGCGCTGCACGCTGCAGCAACACAGCGCTACACAGGACCCCCTTCAGGTTGGGAGCCAAACGCTGGGGCCTCGCGGGCCCTCCCAGCGACTAGTCGTCGCTCAGCCCTCGGGGCAAAGCGCCGTTAACAGCTCTCTTCCTCAAAGCAAGCTGTCTCGCCCCTGGTTGCCTTTCCTCACTGTAATGTATTCTCATCCTCTCTCTCTCTCTCTCTCTGCATGGCTCTCTCCCGCTCTTTATTCCCTTACCCGTCTCTTTGGCTTGTCGTACATATACCCGGGAGGGTCATTTGCAGATGCTGAAGAGTACTAATGAGAGGGAGCGCATTCAAGAATTCATGCGCGCACATTCAAGAAAAAAGCTAAGCAACACTGCCTCTCTTTTGCTCGCGTCACCGGAGGGATTCTACAGTACGGAGGGAAATACTGCAAGCAGAATTATGCTCGTATGTACAGAGTAACTTAATATGTGTTAAAAATATTTTTTTTTTAGACATTAAGTCTGTTTAACAGAGTTAATTTACACACAAACAAACCATTGGTAAGGTATTTAGTTGAGTTGTTGAATCCAAATTTAAAAACGGTGAACTGACAAATTATCGTTTGCTATTCTGGCAAAGAGACATTTCGAGGCTTAGTTATTTTTTGGAACAACAAAAATGTTTAACACCAACACTTTTAGGTCAAGTATGTTTGCTCAATCCAAATACACGCTGGCATAAAATGGGTAAAAGCTAGAGGAAAGCTGCCCTCACATCCAATACGTACGGAACCTCTGATCAAGTCATTAATAATTGAGCTGAAAAAAGACGCCCATTCCTCTAGAAAACAATTTTTTGAAGTTGTTGAATCCAAATTTAAAAACGGTGAACTGACAAATTATCGTTTGCTATTCTGGCAAAGAGACATTTCGAGGCTTCGTCACCGGAGGGATTCTACAGCACGGAGGGAAATACTGCAAGCAGAATATGCTCGTATGTACAGAGTAACTTAATATGTGTTAAAAAAAAATTTTTTTTACACATTAAGTCTGTTTAACAGAGTTAATTTACACACAAACAAACCATTGGTAAGGTATTCAGTTGAGTTGTTGAATCCAAATTTAAAAACGGTGAACTGACAAATTATCGTTTGCTATTCTGGCAAAGAGACATTTCGAGGCTTAGTTATTTTTTGGAACAACAAAAATGTTTAACACCAACACTTTTAGGTCAAGTATGTTTGCTCAATCCAAATACACGCTGGCATTAAATGGGTAAAAGCTAGAGGAAAGCTGCCCTCACATCCAATACGTACGGAACCTCTGATCAAGTCATTAATAATTGAGCTGAAAAAAGACGCCCATTCCTCTAGGAAACAAGCAACCGTAAGTGTTAATTATAGTGGGCATGTGAGCACTTTGTTCATGCATATGTTAAATACTGAAGTTACAATTAACTTTCGCACCAATCTCCCATTTCACTTTCTCTAACAGGAAATGTATGTTTACCTGTATCATAAATTAGAATATCGATTACCTAATATATTCATGATTAACAAAAATACATTCCTCCATTTTCAGGAGACAGAAGGTCGATTGAAATTGAGTATTGACTTGACGACATCTGGTTGGAGATGCGGATCTGCCGCAGTGACCGCAACACGGTTGGTTGCAGATAGAAATGTTGTGATGCCCCCCCCCCCCCTCTTCTCAGCACTTTCCACCCATGTCCCTCATTACAGCATGAAGTCAGAGCCTCCTTCCTCCTTCCTCTTTACTCTCTGTCTCTCTCTCCCTCTCTCTCACATACATATGTTTTCTTCCACGTTATGTATCTTTAGCCTCTCTCTCTCTCTCTCTCTCTCTCTCTCTCTCTCTCTCTCTCTCTCTCTCTCTCTCTCTCTCTCTCTCTCTCTCACTTTCTGTGTCTCTTCCTCTTAACTTTATCTCAATGTTCCTCTACCTCTCCCGCCCCCAGCCTGGGAGCGTCTCAGAGCCCACCTTACAGAGCGTGGCGTCAGAGAATCACAGCCTTGTCTGGAATGACATGTCGACACACACACAGACACACAGACACACACACACACACACACACACACACACACACACACACACACACACACACACACACACACACACACACACACACACACAAACACACACACACACACGACTCACATGCACACCCATGCACAGATTCACTAGCACACACACAGACACACACACATGACTCACATGCACACACGCGCACAGATGCACCAGCACACAGACAAACATGCACACACTCACACACACACTGAAACACACACAGACACAGGCCCCCCCACACACACACACAGACACACACACACTCATGACGGTTGAAGGCACGTCTCTGCTGCCGCTAATGAGACCGCTGACTGCCGTGTCAAACACAGTGTAGACCCTCTCCGTGTGTGTGTGTGTGTGTATTTGAATAATTGTGTGTGTGTGTGTGTGTGTGTGTGTGTGTGTGTGTGTGTGTGTGTGTGTGTGTGTGTGTGAGAGAGAGAGGGGGGTGGGTAGGGATGGGGTACGGATCAAAAATGAGCACAGATGCACAAATAATGAGTACAAAAAAAGAAAGAGCTCACAAACAAAAATATAGTCCCTTGTGTGTATGTATCTCCAAACATAGATACACACACACACACACACACACACACACACACACACACACACACACACACACACACACACACACACACACACACACACACACACACACACACACACACACACACACACACACACACACACACACCCATAGTCTGGGGTCATGCCAAGAACGATGGTACCAGAAGGTGATTTGCATGTGCTTTAACTTTGCTCATGCTACAGAGCTAACACGTTTCTGACAGCAGCCTTCATCACCCTCATCCAACTGAGGACCTGAAGGAAAACACATGCTACGGTGAAGCGCTTGTAACATACAAATGATGTACTGCCGTGTGTGGGGGATACAGCAGCACTTAGTGGTATATAACAAGGACATCGCTAACAACCTCATTCAATGTCTAGATTCTGTTTCATTTTATTTCATTCTCAAGCAAAGTGTCCTTTTGTATTTCCTCGTCAAACCTGTATGCGTATTCATCCTAATTAACCGTATGTGATAGCCTTGGTAGACATGGGGAACATTTGGCGCAAACAAACTCAAGCCTTTTAGAGCCAATTAACATTTTCAACCACAGATGTTTTAAAATGAAAACTACTTCACATGAAAACGGCCTTGCATCCCTCAATGTTCTTAATCACAGATTTATCCTGAACATGCTCTTACGTGCAAAAACTGAATTATTGTGTTGTCTTCCACCAGAAGAGCACTGCACAGCGACGATATGGAGGTTCTCTCCATGGCCACCAGGGCAGCATAGTCCTGCTGCCAGAAGCAGAATGGGCTGATGGATGGCTGAGATACAGCACAGTGCAATATGGACACGATTTCATGGCATGATAAATCGCAGCAGGGGCCACAGTTGCTAGATGTAATATGAAATGCTTTATCTACGTATCTTCCTTCATAACACCGGCTATCTGCTGTGGATAATTTTTGAATTGTTTCTTTGACTACACTGTTCTGCACTCGGATGATTTCTTTTGGTGGCATTGTGTTTTTGTTTTGAGGAGGCAGGCAAGAAACAGAACAAAAACAACCCACTTTATTTTTACCCAACATGTGTTTGTTGTATGTTCTTTGACTGAAAGAAAAACAATCACCTTCTTGTGTTGTTAGAGAGAGTAGACGCAGTGAAGCGCAGAACGCTGTGAACTGTTCTAAAGCAGAGCAGTGAAAGACCATTCGTACCTCAAAGGAGTGGAAATTAAAACTCTATTGTGAAGGCATGCATTTGTCTCATAACTATTCCATTAAAGTTCAGCACATGTGCCATTCAACACCACTTTTGATTAAAAAGAGAAATGAAGTTGACACCGTATCCTCTGATTAGCTTAATCCTATAGGTTAATTGACTTTATCAGAGAGCGAGGGGTAGGAAAAGATTAGCTGACATTGAAGCTGGCATTGAACATCTCCCCCCACACCCCAATAATAAAATTGGAAAATAACTTCTTTCAAGGCATTTCCTAATATACAACTACAGTTTCATATCATATTGCCAGAGAAATAAGGTACTTTCTCCCAGGAGATGAGAAGAGAATTGAATTTTTCTTATCGGTCATCTATTTTTCCACAGAATGCTATTACTTGCAGCCTGCCGTTGCTAAGCAACAGGAAATATTAATAGGAGCTTTTATTAGCTGGGCTTTACCAGTGGAGTACTAAAATGAGGAAGTGGAAAACATGAATGTGTTACATAAATCTCTGAACCTTTCAGGGTTCGCACAAGTCTCTGTTTGTCCTCTGATTTATCGCTGTGATGGTTCATTTATGGGACTGGGGATGTGTGGGGGGTGTTACGGGGGTTGTGAAATACCAAAATGGTACATTAGCCTAAGGCGCTATTTGAAAATAAATAATCACAAACCAAAATAACCAACATTAAATAAATATAAACACACACATCTAACAATTTTTTGAATTCAGATATATTTCATATTATTATTTAATGAATATTTCTTACGGTGGATTTCAAGAGAGAGCGCTGAATAAGCAAATGCTGTTTTGTGTGATGGTGGGAGCCTTGATGATTCTTGCGCATTTCCTTGTGTCTGAATGGCTAAAATAAGTGATATAAATATAAATCCCACTCTATCAGTGGGCTTGTTGAACTGTGGTGGAAAGGGCCAACCATTCCATCATGTTGCGGGACAGCGTAATCCTTTTAGCCAATGACTGAGAATGACGGCCTGGAAAGAAATGGCTTCTTGCTTCATATCATCACCGTATATTGCATTTTGAACGATAAGTATAGCACAATGCCCCGGCTCGAAAACAGACTTAAATCTATCGCCATTATGATGATGGACAATGCCAGTAACACATGCCAGGCAATCTAATGTTGGGAGCACATGCACAACAATAAATAAATAACTAATAAAATACAGACAGTGATCAGAATCGCTAGCCTTTTGGATTATCAGATTATATTCTTCTTTCCTGTGATGAATATGCATCAGTAATGAAAAACCAAAGCATTATGTCCGAGAAGGAACAAGATCCAATACATTTGGGTGATGATTAGCAGTGGGGTATCTTCCCATAATGCATTTGGTATTTTGATGTAGGATAAATGTATGAGATAGCCCTAAATGAGCCTGTTGGTGAATTAGGGTTAGGGTTATTTATAATGAACCTGAAGGTGTAGACATTGACATATAGCAGGCTTTCTGAAGTCTGCTACACGTTGTAGCGGACTGTTGTTATTTTTGCACAAATATTGATAAGCAAGTCCATCCCTTTAGAGCAGGGCATCCAGTCAATTCATGAATTAATGAATGAACAAATGGATGTGACCAACATACAATGCTCGCATTTGAGCCAGCAATTTGGAAATCTATAGATGTGCACTTTTCTACACATCTTGACTCTGACAGAGACATGGTAGCTCTTCAATGAATAATCACAGGCCTACTACCATCCTGAATTAATCGTTATTTGTGTATCAGTCAGACAACATCACACGTAAACATACAAGCTAAACAACATTAAGGTCACATTGCTCACTTGTGATTCCAGAAAGTCTTCACGTGCGGTATCCGAGATGTGTATCTCTCCTGGCTTTTTATTGATAAGATCGGTGCAACCTGAGCACAGCTATTCAATGTCTAATGTGTTTTGGAACTTGTGAAAGATAGTATGACAGTGAGGACATTAACATAGAGAGAGAGAGAGAGAGAGAGAGAGAGAGAGAGAGAGAGAGAGAGAGAGAGAGAGAGAGAGAGAGAGAGAGAAAGAGAGAAAGAAAGAGAGAAAGAGAGAGAGAGAGAGAGAGAGAGAGAGAGAGAGAGAGAGAGAGAGAGAGAGAGAGAGAGGGAGACCTGCCAAATGCATCAAAATATCACAGAAAGGCTGTGCTGTAGTGGAGAAGCCAGGAGGGGCTTCTCCACCACAGCACAATAAGTATCCCTGAAAGAGTCTGACGAACTGGAAGAATTACCTCTCTACAAATTGTGGGGAGTACAAGTGCATTATTCACTCTGGCTTGGCAGACGAGACGAATGGTGGGTTTCTGTTTAAAGGATGTAGTTAGCATAATTCATTATGTCTCCCTTGTTAACTTTAGTTGTATATTTAGAAAAAAGCAAGAATCAATCATAAGCCCGACTAAAAACAAAATTGTTTGATCCTTCTGGTGGAATGTATTTCGCATGTTAAACAAAACATTTGGATCTCTCACTGGGCAAGAGAGCAAAGAGAGACCAAGGAGAGCAGAGCAGCCAAATATCTGCCATTCCAAAATGTGTGCTAGCTTTTGAAAACCCACGTCATTCATGAAAATGCTGTTACCAACAACATTCGTTCAAATTAAAAACATCATTCAAATGAACAATACTCAAAAAAATAATCAAAGAAATGTTAAATAAACACCCATTGTGTTGCGGTTGTCTTGCTATTTATGATAAATTAGTATCTAAATATTCCACATATGGCCCGCTATGTAGCTGAGGAGCCTACCTTGAACAATGTTACCCACCGTGAACAAGGCTCATACTAGATCATTGACTAGGCTACGTTGAAACACCAAAATAATGTAAAACATATCCAAATACACCTTTAAAATATTCCCGAGATACAAGAAACTCAAGGTTCAAGGCTATTTTCACCACATTTTCCCAACAGAATAAAATAAAGATTCTCCTCTTCTTGTGACCGTACCAGAGCATCTTTGCTCCCCCCCCCCCCCCAGCCACTATTCCCTCTCTCTCACTCTCTCCTCCACATATTACTCCCTCTCACTCTCTCTCTCTCCCCTCTATCCTCATCCCCTCTTCTCTCCGTCCAGCCCTATAGCACTCTTTTCATTGCCCAGCTCACGTATTGAATCTGCCTGATGAAAACAGATCTCACTGCGGCACCACAATAGAATGGCTGATGCAGGAAAGATGAACCGTAATGGATTTTTTTTTTCAATGTGCTCAAGATTGAATATAAGGCCTGACCTCCAGATGTAGTGGATCCATTTCAACAGCATAGATATTGTTTATAGTAGACACGCGCACGTACACAGAAACACACACACACACACACACACACACACACACACAAACTGATACGCTCACACTTGTACTTGTAGACACATGCACACACACACACACACACACACACGTTTGGGAATGCGCCCTCCCCCTACACACACAGTGTATACATATTACATAGACACACTCACACACAAACGTGCTCACAAATGTAGAAACATCCAAACACACATACACACACACACACACACGTGTGTGCGTGCACCCTCCCCCAACACACACACGGTGTCTACATATTACAAAAACATACAGCCACACACACACGCACACACACACACACACACACACACACACACACACACACACACACATCTGTGGGTGCACCCTCCCCCAATGCACAGTGTCTTTATATTACAGACAAAAATTCAAGCACACACACACACACTCACACACACACACACACACACACACACACACACACACACGCGCACACACACACACACACACACACACACACACACACACACCAGGGGCAACTTCCCCAGCAGCAGCACCTCATCCCATCAACATATATACTGTTGCTATCGAGCCCCTCCTCCCTGGCCCAGACCAATGCCCATCCAGTGCAGTCTACCAGGAGCGAAAGCAGCTCTTTATTTATCCATCTATCTGCGTGGAGTAGCTACGTTGATAATGGCAGCGCCGCCTTGTTTGAAGTGCACAGTCCGCCTAATTACCCTGCCCACCAGAGTGTGTCAAGGTGACTCACCGTTTTTAATAGATACCCGGGGTCTCTCTCCCTACGCTCACACACACACATACACACAGACACACAGACACACAGACACACACACACACACACACACACAGACACACACACACAGCCATGCGGGCGATTCAATTTGAACTGTTTCTTCTTGGGCCGCTGTATTCTATCTGTGCTTCTTTATATGCTACGTTATACGTTTTATCCTGGGTTTTTTAGCTGTGGTTTATGGATTTGTCTCTGAGCTGTTCAAAACCAGATTGTGGTTGGAGAAAATCGAGGATTGAGTAGTTTAAGAGCAAAGAAAAAAGCAATTTGTAATAGATCCCAGATAAATAAAAATACTTTTGAGTAATCAAGCAGTGATTTTATGCCATTACTCTAAACCCTACGTCCACACTGCTACGGTTCTATTCGAGAACCCAGGACAACAGAATAATAATACAGCACCGTGAGGAGACCCTGATGAATCATTTCATTGAAATTCTATTTTAAATAGCTTTTTTTTACCTGACTGGATTTACAATAAACTAAAAGCCCCCTTTGGATCCCTCACTATCGGCACCAACATCAGCTCAAACCGCTGCCATTAACTCATCCACTGAATACAATAACACAGCAACTAGCGTGCTGGTTCATATTAAAAGCAAAAGGAAAACAACCACAACAACAAAAGCATAAAAGCCTGGTGTGTTTTCATCGTACAACCTGCCATATTCGCTTTATTCTAACCAAGCCATGTGAGCGTGTGTGTGTGTGTGTGTGTGTGTGTGTGTGTGTGTGTGTGTGTGTGTGTGTGTGTGTGTGTGTGTGTGTGTGTCTGTGTGTGTGTGTATGTGTGTGAGTGTGTGCTTTGAAGCTGTAATGAATTACCTGTCCACCAAGAGAACAAATGGCCAATCAACCACTGTCTCCCCTGTAAAGGTCATGATCAAAATGTGAAATGACGATGAAGATAAATGATATACGAGTCCAATACCTATGGGAGCATTACAGGGAGCAGCGGCGTATATTTCAAGATTTGTATCAAGCCGCGGCATTGCCTGGGACCAGTGGATGCTGTTTACCCCTCATCTGTCATTGTTTATGAGAAACATTCAAATATGCTGCGTGAAATTTAATACGCATGGCAGCCTCTTAGTTTTTGTCAAAGGGATGATGAATCCTACATCTAAAAAATAACACGTTTTTTTGTATTCAACAGGATTGGTTGTTTACACAATATGGCAACTGTAATAAATAAATAAAAACCGGCAATGAAATGATAGAACATTGTGAAATTCTGACCTTCAAAGTTCAGATAGGATTTTGGATACACCAAAAGGCGATGTCATCAATATAAAAATCAAATCTAAAAAGAATGTTGCGTTTCATTTGATGTTGTCTGGCTGAAGGCATCTGAGAACGCCCTGTACTTAAATATACATGAATCAATAGTAAAACTGGCTTCATCTTCAATACACAAATGTAGCTACTCTGGTTGTGTAGATAAGAAAAAATACAGAAAGCTTTGGTTTTGTACATTTATTGTAGCAAAACTGTAACACGTACATCATTTCTTCAACGCTGTTACCTAAGAAAATGGAAATGCCAAAATGCGGGGAAAGGTTCTATTTTTTACTGCATCACATGTGAATGCAATTACGGGTTGTAATTAGGGAAGGGTTTTGTATGGTGCTGAGAGAGTAATCAGCGGGTATTCATCGTGATATGCCTGACAGATTGACCGATGCAAGCTGTCTCCAAATTATACTATAGAATTTACCCACAATCCTTTTCTCCGCGAATAAGAGCTGACTTAGCAGCCAATGAGCACCATTAAAGTCCCACACCCCCCATTTCTTTCCTCCTTCATGTTGTAATATATTCTTTATGTTAAATTTCTTTTTTGTGTGCGGTTGCACACAGTGTATCATGAAATGAGTGCTTGCATGGCGGTTCCGTTTTAATGAGGTTGATATTTTTGTACATCCAAAAAAGTGTTTGATAGATATAACGATATAAAGATATAACTCATGTTTTATATTAGGGATATGAAACATTTGCTGCACGAATGATTTTGCATGACACTTTGTCTGTATGTCAGTCTTTCTGTCTCTATATATCTCTCTCTCTGTCTCTCTCTTCCTTCTCTCTCTCTCTCTCTCTCTCTCTCTCTCTCTCTCTCTCTCTCTCTCTCCCTCTCCCTCCCTCTCTCTCTCTCTCTCTCTCTCTCTCTCTCTCTCTCTCTCTCTCTCTCTCTCTCTCTCTCTCTCTCTCAATCTCTCTCAATATCTATCTGCCGATATGTCTTGCTCTTTATTTCTCTCTCTAGCTCTCTATCTATCTCTCTCTCTCTCTCTCTCTCTCTCTCTCTCTCTCTCTCTCTCTCTCTCTCTCTCTCTCTCTCTCTCTCTCTCTCTCTCTCTCTCTCTCTCTCTCTCTCTAGCTCTCTACCTATCTACCTATATATCTCTCTCTCTCTCTCTCTCTCTCTCTAGCTATCTACCTATATGTTTATCTCTCTATATCTATCTACCTATGTGTCTTTTTCTATGGCTCTCTCTCTATCTGTCTATATAGCTATCTCTATTTCTATCTCTGGCCAGATCTCTATCTGTATATCTATCAATCTATCATTCTAAATATAAAACTATCTCTCTCTCTCTCTCTCTCTCTCTCTCTCTCTCTCTCTCTCTCTCTCTCTCTCTCTCTCTCTCTCTCTATCTCTCTATCTATCTATCTATCTATCTATCTATCTATCTATCTATCTATCTATCTATATGGCTATCAATCTGTCCACAGATCAAATAAACTCCTAGGTATAGACTGCGTTCCCGCTCCCTCGTTCCCCTTTGACTTCCACTCACCGAGGGCATCTGGCTGGAGAGCAGGTGCCCGTCCTGGGCCAGCATGTTGGACATCATGAGGGCGGGCAGCTCCGGGTAGGAGTAAGGGTTGATGAGCCCGTTGTGGGGCAGCGAGTGGCAGAGGTACCCGGTGGAGTCGTGCTCCATCAGGTGGAGGAGGGAGGGCTCTGGGTGGTTGGGTGGAGTGATTGGCGGGATTTCGTAGTCCTCGTCGCCAGCGGCATTCCCGCTGGCGTTCCCGGAACCGCCACCGCCGCCGCTCTGACCCGTGTAGCTCTGGGAGAAAGGCAGGGACAAGGAAGGGAGATAATGAGTGATCACATATGGTTTGCATGTATGAAAAGCACTGAATGGGAATTATACATACAGAGGCCTGGTAAAGTAATAGTAGTTTTAAAGCTAGGGTAAGCTATTTAATGTAGATGCATTTTTGGCATAATTGTTAACAACTAGCTAGCAAGCTAGTTGTGTGTTTTGGGGGATTGGCTTTGGAGGGAGGCCTGAACTTTTTGGGAGGATACTTTCAACATCAAGCATACTCTGGTTTCTATACTCTGGTTTCTGCTCCCAAATCCCAGAATGCATTGCAGATGCCCTGTGTAGAGCAACTCATGAGGACCCTCGTGACGCTCTGGCCTCTCAGTTATACGATATACAGTTACAAGATACATTACTTTACCTTATAAAGTAGCTTTATGTCAGTGGGCTAATAAAAGTGCCTTCCAAAAGCCACATCTTTGTCTACACCATATCGGGAAAAAAACACCAACAGGACCACAGTGAAATCCGACACACTGTAAAACGTAATAAGTGCAATGTTTATGTGTTACACCAGCAGAATATCAGAACATCCTATCCCTATTAAATAACAACACCCCCACGGTATCAAAGTAAGTAGTACGGCATCATGGCTGTGAGATTCTGCACAAAGAGAGCTCCACTCAAACCACTATTACTGAAGAAAGAAGAAGACCCTGTTTCACGGAGTTGTCCAAAGAAAAATAGCGGGGGGATCTTAACAGGGAATGAAAAGCCATTTTGTCTAATACGATCCAAGACGACTACCATTGTAACGGCCCAGTCAAATTAATCATCACAAATAATATTCTGGTGTCAGCCATTCAAGGGGTTTTTAATAGAATTTCTATGATTCATGTCTCGCCGTATACATCAAACAGTCAGTTCTGCAACATTTCAGAAATCAATTCAATATCATCTTTGTGTAGGCTGTCATCTCGGCTGGCAGAGCGGTCATTTATCTCTCAAACAGATACTTTTAGAAAATAAAGGGCAAAAAGAAAGAGATGGGGGTGGGGTGGGGCTGTGGAGGGGGAGAGGAGTAAGGATAGTGACTACTATTTTGTCCACCACTGCCACGGACTGTCCACATTTACAGACGGGTAAATACCAGGTGGGTGCAGAGGGACAAAAGGGCAATTGTATTGCTTTTGCGGGAAATCTACAGCTTTTAGATTTGATTGAATTAGATGCATTCTAATTGATTATCAAAGATAAGCAGGTACTATAACGAGTTAAAAGGAAAATCATTATACGCAGAGATTGCTGATAGAGAAGTCAACATTTAAAATGTGCTTTAATCCGCTTGCAAGTTGGGACAATTTAAAAAAGAAAAATGAGTAAAAAGCTTCAAATTGGTTTACTTTGCGTTGACATTGTGTGCGAAACTGGTGGATATTCATTTTCTGAGCTTTCCCTTTGAAGACAGCTGCTTTTGTAAACCTTATGGGGTAGAGTTATTGTTTGGTCTAATGGACACGAAAACAAACACTTCCTGAGATTCAATTCCCCTCATAATTGTTGGAAGGAAACTCAACTGTCTGATGTAAACATTGGGGGCATTGTGTAAAGCGAGCCCCCCTGTACACGTCCTCTTGGCAGCCTCGTGTGGCTGTCATCATTTTTACCGTCCACTCATATTGTTGGGTCTTGATACATTGGGGAAGCAAACCCACAACATGAGATCCATCATGCTTAGTGGTCCCCTCTCTAGTCCTGTTTTTATCAGCCTTTAGATTTCATTTTCCTACTTTGTTTTTTGTTATTCTTAGAGTATGTGCTTTGCCGACGTTGTCCGTGACCCATTGAATATCTTTGCTTGTGTTTGAGAGTGATAGGAACTGAGGGTGTGCGTCATGTGTTGGGATTGCTTTGAATAAAAAACTGCAGTGCTGCACTTGATGATAAAATGTAAATACCAAGAGTGTATGAAAGTGTGCAGGCAAAAAGGACTTAGATGCCATATTTCACAATAGTAATGCTTGTGCAGAGGAAGAACATAGGGACTAATGTAAACTAATAGCCTCTCTATACGTCTTCCCAATATAAAATCCAAACAAAGGAAGTGGATTTGAAGGATGTGACAGAGACCAACATATTTTCTTGTATTGCACTGTTAATCCTTCACTTTTTCCTATAAATACCCTGCATATTTAGACACATGTTTATGATCTAATGACACACTATTCAGCGACTCTGAGGGAAGATAATAACTATATTATAAATAGAGTTATATCTTGTTATTTTGACTCTTATGGAGTACAGATACAGTCAACCTAAAACAGTACACAAAAGAGAGGTTAGATGAGGCACAAGGAGCGTGATCTGTGGAACTATCGAAAGGCAGGCATCCAACAGATTGGGGTCCAAAGACTGTTTGTTTCATGGAGAGCTCTATTCCTAATGAGATTGCATGCACAGAGCCAACAACAACAACAACCACAACAACATACTGACTAACGATTCGCCTTTTCTCTTTGAAATGTAAAATCAGAACAAAGGACATGCATGGGATGAGTCCCCCAGCCCAACATATGTCCTGGTAACGCATTGCATTATTAAACAATAACCCACAATCCCATGTGTGGCTGCAGCAGACCTCTGCTGTACAACCACACACATAGATTGCTGTGTTTGCAGCCCATCACAGAAGACAACCATGTCCTTCCTTGATCAATATCACCGGCGACACACGACACTACAGGGACTATCACTGCCTATATATAGCCTTCCCCATTTTTCCATTTCACTAAATATTTCTTCTTCTTTTTTTCTTACACGGACTCCAGCACAATCTGTGGTGTTTTAATTAAGCGACGCATCCGCTCAGACCGAAACTGCTACATCTACGGCAGACACACCTTTCATTTAAGAGAAACAGATGAACACACAGTTGGTCTGGGACGGAGATGGAAAATAAATAGCGCTGAATGGGAAGCGCTCCAGCCCGTCTTGGCTTGGCACGGATCTGGGTCTCCGGCGACGCCTGAGTAACCAGGGCCCTCTGTGGATTACATCGACTGTAGCAAATGGCTCATTATCTGCATATTTTGCTGGGAATTAGTTACGCTGTCTCTCTTGAAAGTGAGAAGAATTAACTAAGGATATGGTTGCCGGGCGAACACATTTATCGCATTAGCGGTTAAGACTGTCGTATCCAAAACATAATATTTATATGGTATTCTTTTTTTATTGCTTCGGTTTTATTTTGAGTAGTAGTAGTAGGCTAGCATTTGTTTGTGTTTGGTTTGTGTATGCGCTGATTTACATACTACAGCTTGTATTGATGCTGGCGGGGTCATGCATTACTGGTCCACATGCAGATACCTCGCTATAAGGTTAGTCAATAAATGGAATTACACAATAGCACTAGACAAGAGCATGGCCTGTATCGTTGGAAAACTATTATTTATTCATTATTGGAATTCCTGTTGCAATTGTACTTCCATTTATGCAACTAGAATGCCGATTGAATAGACATCCATGTATGTGTAAAGAATAGATTAAATGGAATATATAGAGAGCAATATTGGATGAGGCACCGATAGCATAATCTACGATAGTGGGAATATGTAAAGGCAGATGCTGGAATCAGGCACGGCGCACAACACAGTTTGGAGTCCAAAGTCAGCGTTTGTTTGGCGGGGAGGGCGGGGAAAGACAGCTCGGCCAGAGACGATGACAGATCTGCCGTACCACTAATGTGCACTTATCTGCCTATTGGAGAGCTTTGTCACAACGTGATTTATGCTTGAAACTCCCCCACATACTACCGCTTCCATCACCTTCGACACCCTCTCCCGCTCCTCCTCCTCCTCCTCCTCCTCCTCTTCCTCCTGCTCCGCGTCGGCCGCAGTAACCCCTCCCCCCTGCCCATGACAGGGCCCGGTTATCTCTCTTTTTCACGTGGTCGGGAGTTTATTTTAGAGGGTGTCATCCATTTTGTCCACGCTGAACAACCCCTTCCCCAAATAAAGCTCCTAATGTACTTATATATTCATGCAGTTCACCTCAGAGGTCCGTTTCTTCTCTCGGTATAGGTTGCTGTTGACTGTTGGAACCATTTTGGTTTTGCTTAAGATTATGGTGTGGAAAAGAAATAATCTATTTTAAGAGCTTGTCACATAGTATGCCAAGAGAAATGCACTATTCTGTGGTAGAATAGTAAAATAAAGTCTAGTGCCATTTGTCAAGAAAGGAATCCGTCCCAGATTGTTATACGACTTACTTAGAATGTGCATGAAACGGGGTGAAGGCCACAAGCTATCACTTGGGCACTGTGTAAGACAAGGCTAGCATCACATTCCACCATGATGAGCCACACAACCATCTTTTGGAGTACATCCTACTACCAATGGACACATTGTGGCAGTAGGTCACGGTCAGAGGTGGTGACCCCCAACCCTGATGTCTATCATGCCCTCTGCCAGGGGCCTAACAGGTCTGGAGCCCCGAGGGGCCCTCACTGATCTCAGCAGGTCCTGCCTCTCCAGACTCGCCTCCTATCCATCCAGGGAATTAAATGGAGTCAATCTATTATTTACTTGCATGTTTACGTGTTTGTGTGTTTGTCGCTGTTCGCAAACGGGTTTGACGGTCGGCAAGGTTAAAATCGCTTTTCCGGCGCCTGAGCCCCAATCTGCAATATCGACTTTGCTTCGACCAGGACATGTAAACGAAAAAGTTGCCAATGATCTGTGACAAGCAACTGTTTCATGCGACCATCATGTCAAATGAAAGAAGGAACAAATATCCACGCCAAGATTTACAACCCTAACTACGGCAACTCATACAGAAGGACAAACTATCAAACAGCAACAGATGGCCAGGTTCACCTCGTACATCATTACCAACAAACCCGTCCTTCCACTCACAGCCAGCCGCTCTCATTGCAAACTTTCGTCTTTCGTGTGTGTCTCTTTCTGCATATACCTCTGCTTTGTCTCCTGTTCCTTGTGTACAACGCGCTCGTCAGCCAAAGGGTCAGGGGTCATCCACATCTGATCGCATGTCGGAGCGTATTAGAATCACAGCTTTTGCGCCATGTCATATTTCATTATGCATTTGACTCTTCTCCCGGGTCGTGGGGGTCAGTGTGATTTGATTAGATGACAGAAATGATATAATTTGCGTTTAACCCTGGGCTGTATAGGCTCTGAGTGGACTACTAATGCATTTCACAAAAGATAGGGGCTGATCTTCTCCACCAGTGACTAATCCAAAGTGGCACACACTGCAGTCAATGTTTGTGTGTGTGTGTGTGTGTGTGTGTGTGTGTGTGTGTGTGTGTGTGTGTGTGTGTGTGTGTGTGTGTGTGTGTGTGTGTGCGTGCGTGCATGGTAAAACATGGAGAGAGGTTTACTCAAATAATAAACACAACATTTCATCACCTATATGTCATCTCTCTCTCTCTCTCTCTCTCTTTCTCTCTCTCTCTCTCTCTCTCTCTCTCTCTCTCTCTCTCTCTCTCTCTCTCTCTCTCTCTCTCTCTCTCTCTCTCTCTCTCTCTCTCTCTCTCTCTCTCTCTCTCCATATCTCTCTCTCTCTCTGTTTGTGTGTCTCTCTCTGTTTCTCTCTCCTGTCTCTGTCTGTATTTGTGTATTCTACTTGTCTTCAATCTGCACACTCGCTCTGCAAACTAACTGGGACGCCCAGACCATCGCCCATCGCCAACTAAAGAGATGTGACAAGACAAGCAGAAACATATCTGTATTTTATAAGACACCTTTACCGTCTGACTATATTATAAACTAAGGGTGGCCAATCAGCTTGAATGATTAATACAACAATTGAGTAGAAAACAGAGCACATTCATTTGAATGTAATATAATTATATATCAGCAACAATTATAGCTACAGAATCTAGGGGAAACATATTGATTCATGAGTTACAAGGGGTTAATTAGATGGGGGTGGTAATTATAGCATACAAGTCACACGAGCCATCATCATGGTCTGCGTGACGTGTGCACAAGGTTGTGCCTAGCATGGCATTCTGCAAATACAATACAGGAACAACTGCTGTCACACGCCTGTGTGTCCCTCTCTGCTATCAAGCATGGAATGCATAGGAGGGTAAGCAGGTAGGTGTTTGGTCTTCACCAACAGTCACCTCGAGTGACAGCGACCGGCCTTTGACGTGGTTGTTGTTGTAGTTGTTGGGTGAGGTGAGGTAAAGATAGCAATGGGTAGACATGGGGGCAGGAATAGAGACAAAACAACCCAAAAAACAAGATGTCAGAGGGAGGGGCCGTGAGGTGGAGGAGGGAGAAGAGGGAGAGGGGGGAGAGGAGGGAGGTGGGGCGAATGGGCAAGAGAAGATGGAGAATTCAGAATTTCAAATGAAGGGAGCGTAATCAAACGTATTGCCTGACAGGGTCAATCAGGCTTTACAATGGTGCACGGCTGGACACATTACTTCCCCGCTCCCCTGTCTCTGGCGATACTCCGCCGCCATGTCTCCCGCAGAGAAGGGGGCCTTTAGAGGAGCTACCGTGCCTTTACCCCTTTTAGATTCGCTCCCGTTTTTATTGCAGTGTCCAATGTCATAAGAAAAGTCACAGTCACGCACTCATCGAACCAAAGACTGGCTTAGGCCACGAGAACAGCACAGATAATCGCTTGTCATTCATGTGGATTGGATTGTTAAGTTATCCATTGTGAAAACTTTTAATGGGTACTTCGACAATAGTGCTTCTGTGTTCGCATGACAAAACAAATTATTGTTATGAGAATAAGCAAATAGACAAAAAAAAAAGGCCCAACAACAACAACAACAGCAGTAAAGAGTTGGAGGAACTCAAGCGATTGACTTGAACAATGTTGGGACTAACAATAGCAGTGCTGATGGAGCAGTCAGCCAAACAAACGTGCATTATTCAGAGATTGTTAGGGTCCTGTCACCCACAATAAACTCTGCTCTACCCCGGGCAAGTTGGCAGCAGTTAACATATATGTATGTATGCGTATGTGCTTGTTTGTCTGTGTGTGTGTGTGTGTGTGTGTGTGTGTGTGTGTGTGTGTGTGTGTGTGTGTGTGTGTGTGTGTGTGTGTGTGTGTGTGTGTGTGTGTGTGTGTGTGTGTGTTAGTGTGTGTGTGTGCGCGTGTGTGTGTGTGTGTGTGTGTGTGTGTGTGTGTGTGTGTGTGTGTGTGTGTGTATGGGTGTGTGCACTGTGCACTCAAAACTAAATGTTGTACATCTGTCTGAATAGTCATCTAACTATAAGTACATGCACTGTTGCATCTATGTCCTTGTGTGTCTAAGTGCAGTACAATCCCTTTTGTGTGTGTGTGTGTGTGTGTGTGTGTGTGTGTGTGTCTGTGCATCCACACGACACTATTACATGGCTGTGTATGTGTGTATGTATGTGTGCGTGTGATAATGTTTGTGTGTGTGTGTGTGTGTATGTACGTACGCACGTTTGTGATAGTGTGTGTGTGCGAGTGTGTAATCAGACAAATGTGTGTGTCATACAAATACAAGCACGCATGTATGTGTGTGTGTGTGTGCGCGTCTGCCCGAGTGCGTATGCATGCAAATGTGTGCGTGCGCATTGTGGATTCCACATGTTAAGTGCCTGAGAGGTGCCCGCTGGATCAGAGTGCACGTGGGTGTGTGCACGGGAGGCTGGCACAGCTGGTGCGGGCAGGGAGGCAGAGGTCTGGTGCCCGGTGCCCCTGGTAAAGGCAGGGCTGGCGGGGGGTGGGGGCGGGGAGATAAGCCCTCTCGTGTCAATGGACCTCTCTGTTGCTCCTCTGTAGCTCGCTGTGCGGCCACACAATTGCACCACTGTCACTTCTCCCACGTAGATTATGGACATAGTCAGGATCACACCACCCCTCCCCCCACCCACCCCAACCCCACCCCCCACCAAAACGATTGGTTGTTGGGTTGAGTATGAGTTTGCTCTTCTCAACGAGTGTGCAGACATGCCGTCAACTGGGAGCCTCCTAAAAAGCTTTTCAATGGTTTCGGTCTGTGCAGCAAAAATAATAAAGGGTCCAGTACTTCAACAGGTTGAGACCAAAAATATAAAACAAAAAAGAACAGCCAGAGATGTAGCCCTCGATGAGACAAAGCGAAAAACAAACAGGGCATCAACCTTAATTCATCCCTCTTTAGGCACATGACAACGTGAACCCATGTCATCGTACCTAGAAGGGCATCAATAATTGGCTCTTGTTAATTATCCCAGCTGAGCCTCGTTGTTTGTTTCTCACCCTAACGAGTCTTGGTTTACCGGAGAGCTTCTTCGCTCTTTCCCTCTCTCTCTCTCTCTCTCTCTCTCTCTCTCTCTCTCTTACTCTCTCTCTATCTCTCTCTCTCTCTCTCTCTCTCTCTCTTTCTCTCGCTGCTTCCCTGGCCTGCGGTAACAGTTTGCTGGAGGTGGATACAGATTGTAACTATTTACATTTGTTCCTGGATAAGGAAATAGAGAGAGAGAAAGAGAGGGAGAAGAAAAAGATAAAGAGAGAGAGACAGAGAGAGATAAAGAGACATCGGGAGAATGAGCGAATCTTCCTCGATAAAGGATCATAAAAACGGTTTCGGAAGCATTCCTTTAAGAGGTGTTAGCTCTCAGGAGAAAGGGGATACAGTGTTGGTCTGTGCTCTCCACACCCGCCCTGGCAGGAGGAGTCAGAGGGCCTGCACAAATACATTAAGATGCCCATTAGCTCCGTCATGTGATTGCCGGGGGCAACAAGAAGACGGACAGCTTGGCAAAGCGAGGAGCCTTGCACAAATATACCGCCGTGGACGTCTTGTTTGCAGTGCCCATCTAGGTAGAGCACTCCAAACAGAAGGCTTTTAAATGGAGCGAGGGACATGGTTTATTTTTACAGATGACAGTTTAGGAAACAAATGGCCTCAGGGAATGAGGTTTCCAACTCCTACTATCTATTGCTTCGACAAATATCCAACACACATCACATTTATTTTCTATTTTTTTGTGCTTTGTCTCTCCTCTACCTGCTTCGTCAGCGAACTGCAATAGAAATATTTTGGCAGGCCACTCTTTGTTTTCATTTCTACAAAGGAGAACCGAGTGAGCAAGAGACAGAGAGAGAGAGAGAGAGAGAGAGAGAGAGAGAGAGAGAGAGAGAGAGGGAGAGAGAGAGAGAGAGAAAGAGAGAAATATTATTAAGTGAGTGAGAGATTGAGAGATGGGGGGACGAAGTCAGAGGGAAAGAGCTGGAGAGGGTGGAAAGATTTGAAAGAACAAAGTGGGGTGGTGTAATGGGTGAAAGAGGAGGTAGATAGTGAGAGAGAGAGAGTGAGTAGGAGAGAGAGAGAAAGAGGAAGATAATGAGAGGTAGGGAAGGTGTGAGGACAGGGAAGTGAATGGGAGAGTAAAAGGAGGAAAGAAAATGAACACATAGTGGTGAAGGGAGGTGTAGGATATGTAGGCATGGCCGTAAACGGTGAAAGATGGGAAGAGGGAGAGGGAGAGAGATGGACGTAATCGGAGGGAGGTAGACTGGCCGGTGATAGAGAACTACATCAGGGTGGAGGGAGGAAGGGAAGGAGTGGCAATTGAGAGAATAAAGGTGTAGGAAAAAGGAGCAGAGAGAGAGAGAGAGAGAGAGAGAGAGAGAGAGAGAGAGAGAGAGAGAGAGTGTATAGGTGTATAGGGGGTTGGAGGGGATGTGGAGAAGACTTAGAGAAAACCGGTCTCTCCTGGTCCCCCATCTAAACGACGGCAGAAGAGGCTGTCGTAAATCAAGCTAATGCTATAGTTCAGACCAGCAGGTCGAGCAGGGAGGGGGGAGGGGAGTCAACCCCCCAACCCCCAACACACAGACACACACACACACACACACACACACACACACACACACACACACACACACACACACACACACATACACGCAAACATATGCACACGTATAGACACATAGGAACACACAACCGCACCCACACATACACATATATCCACCATATACCAACACACACACACACACCGCACAGACACACATACACGCAAACATATACACACGGATAGACACAAAGGCACACAGACACACACAAACAGGATAAACTAACACACACACACACATACACACACGGACACATATTGTTATACACACACACACACACACACACACACATATACTTATATAAATACACACACACACTAACAAAAACTGCAGAATGCACCGCAAGAGCTCACCCGGGCTTTAATCAGGGCAAACAATCGAGACGAGAGCGTCTCCCCCAATCAGAGGGGGCTTCCTGTCAGTCACACACCAGTGAATGCAACCAATCACTCGTTCCCAGCCTCCCGTCTCCCCCACCCCCCACCCCCCACCACCAAACTCAAAAGTCCAGACAGAGCGGTCAGGTTTTGGGTTGCAGCCAAGGGAACGTTTGTTACACATATGAAGAGGAGAAGGAGAAGAAGGAGGAGGAGGAGGAGGAGGAGGAGGAGGAGGAGGAGGAGGAGGAGGAGGAGGAGGAGGAGGAGGAGGTGGAGGAGGAGGAGGAGGAGGAGGAGGAGGAGGAGGAGGTGGAGGAGGAGGAGGAGGAGGAGGAGGAGGAATGTTTCGGGGGATCAGCTCCACAGGAGAGTGATTGATTCAGGAGTCCTCAGAAGATATCAAATTCTACAGACGCATGTGCAGCTGAAAACACTATTGCTCATCAGCATAGAAACTGAAGGGCCAGGGTCTCTCCTCTTAAGTATTTCCTAAAAGTCTTATAAACGGGTCAGCTGACGGCGCCTGAAATAACATCAAACCAATTTGTAGCTGTGTTGTTATTATTTGAAAGCTTTTCTTTTTTTTGGTGTTAAAAGATAAAATACACCAAACAAAATAACACCAAACTCTAATAACCTCTGATCCCTCTCTGTGTGAGATTCACAGCTTGTCGGTTGGCACGCGCACGCCACACTAATTACAACGACAGCACACCGGGGACGCGAGCTTGCCAGCAATACATTTTAAAAAGACAGGCTAAGACTGGCATGACGCCTAGAGGTAAAAAAAAATGTCCAAAACATGTAGTTCCGACTTGTTAAAACAAAACTTTGAAACTATTCATATTCAGGTTCCGTTTTGTGGTGGTTTTCCTTTTGCGTACCTGTGCTCGTTTTGAGTTGGATAGATGAGGGAAGCATGAATAAGGCCGGTGAACAAGAACAACAAAAGTTTCGAAGGGCGCAAACATCCGCTTCGACTTTCCATTTTACCTGTGATACGTAGCAAAGGCCGGCATTCATTGTGGCCAGTAAACTGTATTGTGTTTTAGTAGGCAAGGCCACACACATACACATTCGCACTACGCACAACACACACACACACACACACGCACACACACACACACACACACACACACACGTGCACACACAGCATCTTGGCAGTAAAGACGCTCCACCGGCAGCCAATCAATAAAACCTTGTTACGCTAATTGCTCGATCATAATCTCCACTCCTACTTCTGCTGAATATCCAAACAGTCACTCCATTAGCCGAATTATTCCCCAGTGCAGTCCCGGTCCCCCCCCCCCCCCCCCCCCCTCTCTATCTCTCTCTCTCGCATTCTCCCACTCTCCCATCACCCGTTTTTCCCTGTGACATATTTCTCTCAAACGGCAATTCTGCTAAATGAATTCATAACTCAGGAAGGGAGACATCCAAGCCAAGCGTTGTCAAGGTAAAGTGCTGATGAAGTGCACTGTTTCTTTCACTTTGAGAAGGCATCTCCTGCAGTGCATTAACTTTGATCGCCTCTCTCTCTCTCTCTCTTCCTCTTTCTTCCCCTTTCTTCCTTTGGTCCACTCGCTCTGTCTTCTCTCTCTTTTTCCCGCTCTCTCTGTCTCTCCGCCTCTGCCGCAGATCGGGGGTCTAGGGTCCAAATAATCCTGGACTCTTGTGGTCTTCGGCAAACAAGGAAATGTCTTTGCCTTAATGACTTGCTTGGCTGGGAATTCCCGTCACTTATTTTTCCCCCCTCGGCTTCTCGTGTCACTTAGGGAAGTGAGAGAGAAATGAATGTCCGAACGAAAGCAAGGAAGGAAGGAGTAGGGGTCAGGGTACGATGCCCACGAGAACATTGATAGGACGTGAGAGTTTATATGGATATGACAACACTGACCTCGTTTCTTTGTGACTCATCACAACAACCCTGTCCTTGGGGCTATAGCAGGCCCGTGGGGCCGGCCCTCCACACAGAACCCCTACTGTATCTCCCACATGGTTTCACATTTACTTGATCACTGGTCACTCTGGACGTGTTGTCATGTTGATCCAAATACAATGGATCATGGTCTGCTAGGGATGTGTAGGGAATGCACAATGCAATATTACAGCGGTTTTATGAGTGCCAGTACGATATGTATCAGCTGCGATTCTGTGTAGATATGTTAGATGTGGCTACACGACATTACCATTACTCTGTCATTTAATTTTCTGTGGTTTAATGTATGGGTTTAGGGTTGGGCGCTGGGATCAGCAAGTCCATCATCGTTTATTTAAATTAACTTGGTCAAACAGAACAGAACATGGTTGATGCAAATTGACTTTAGGCAAATACACGACAGTGCCCTCTAAAGGTGGTACCATCAATGTGCTTACACTAGGATAAAGCTGAAAATAATATTGCGATACTCACATAAATAATTTTTCCAATAAGGCCCTACCTTAATAGGGCATTAAGGGCGTTAATTCACTGCTCAGTTGGTGTGAGTTAATTATTTTTACAAAGCTATAATGTTTTCCTTGTGTTTCCGTTTTTGTGTAAATATTTTTATATTCCAATACTATTGCTTGATTATTTAATTTACCCTATGCATGTAAATGAGTCCATCTACTGTGCCAACTGATCCGGCATTAATGTAGGTAGGTAGGCCAGATCAGCCGAGCAGGTTGGAAAATAAGACTAAAACGCAAACGCTGAGGCACATAGTTTCACAGTTTCATGGTGGAACCACTGACCCAAATGCATTTCAATTCACAAGAGATACTGAAGAATTATAGAGGCAGAGAGCAAGCGGCAGAGAGCGAGAGAGATACAGAGAGAGCCAGAGAGAGAGAGGGGGGGGGGGGGGGAGGCTGAGAGAGAGGGGGAGATAGAAACGTAAGAGAAAATTGAAAATTGAAGTATAAATAATGAGAGAAAGGCCGTGAAAATGAGCAAGAAGAGAGGGGGGGGAGTGTGTGGGAAGAGAGACAAAGGCTAAGGAAAGAGATGAGACAGAGAGAGTAAGAGAGACACAGATTTAAAAAAAAAAAGCCAGAAAACAGACGAGGTAATGAAAGCCACAGGCACTATCATTTGTTTCACCTACTAACCAAAATGTACACAATAATAATCCCTGAAACCTTTGTTTTTCCATTATAGCTTACACCAAATTCCCTTTTTATAGAGGACAACACGTGCAAGAATAGAAACTGCAATTTGGATGTTCCACTGCAGCCGATCAATGTGATGGATAGGGAAGACCTGCTTAAACTACGCTTTGTAAAGTGTTTTTCAAGCAATGTCTTTCCCACCACGAACACAAGCCAACTGCTATGGACAAGTATAGTGTGGTCCACTACATTATAATTCAATATCGAAGCCATAGTAAT
>NC_044060.1:14685408-14690408 GCF_902167405.1 Gadus morhua
CAAAATAACATGGAACAAAAATACATTAAAACTAACATTTACTATTTTTTGGGGATATTACTGATGACCCGTCTTGTCTAATGACTTTAAATTCAACATTTCTTTCCTACCCTACAGAAAATAAATCATGTATACGACTGCATTCCCAAAGGAACCCACGCCCTGTGTAAACAAGTACAGTAATTTTTTAAGTGTGCCTGACAAACCGAACATCAATACGAAAAGAAAAAAAAAGAACAACTTCCCTTTCCTGGAAAAAAATGAATCTGAGGCCTTGACATGTATTTAAATGTAAATGTACTCGGCAGCGCTATCTCCTACTGTCAATAGGCTTCAGAAATAATCCAGCACTCATTCATTCACTGGCTGCCTGACTCACAGAGCAGCCTTTGCCACCAGTAATCAGGGAGAATTTTCTATTACCAATCTAATTGCACATTCCACCCTGACAAGAGCTCATTAAACCTTAATTATACACATGTTGTTTTCTACAAACATCTCCATTTGAGACTCTCTCTGCCTCGTAATTGTTCAGCAGGGACATCCAGTTGAGATTTCACAGAGAACCGTGGATAAGGCAGCGAGAGAGAACGAGGGAGAGAAAGAGAGAGATGAGGGGGAGAAAGGGGGAGAAACAGAAAGAAAGAGAGAGAGAGAGAGAGAGAGAGAGAGAGAGAGAGAGAGAGAGAGAGAGAGAGAGAGAGAGAGAGGGAGAGAGAGAGAGAGAGAGAGAGAGAGAGAGAGCACAATAGGTGCAACAGATATAAGGTTGATAGATCCACACAAAGATACATGCAGATACATCTGCATAACATGTAAGACAGACAGTGAGGTAGAAAAAGAAAAAAGAGAAACAGAGATAGATAATGTTGAGAGAGAGAGAGAGAGATGAGTAGAGATAGCAAAGGAGAGAGAGATAGAGGAATAGATACAGAGGTAGAGATAGAGGGAGAGAGAGAGAGAGAGATACAGAGGGAGGAATGCATAGAGAAAGCCAGAGCTAGAGGAAAATGGAGAGAGTAAGATAGAAAAATAGAGATGAGGGGAAGAGAGAGAAGAGAGAAAGAGAGAGAGAGGAAGACAGAGGGAGAGAGCAGGGCTTGGAAGTAGGTCATTCCTTCCTATAAACAAGGCATAGTTTCTAAAATAATACACCAATCCAGTGGAAGTAATGGCAAACAACTGAGCGAATGTGGAGCTCATGTAATATTTACAGAGCACTAATACATAGATGGCAGGTCTTTTTTTGAACCCACCCCACCTCACCCCCATTCAGAGCCATGGGGATTTTCTCTTCTTCTCTTTTTCTCTCTTGCTATTTGAATTTCACAGAAAGATGAATACATTGATAACGCTGGGAGAGGGGGAGGGTTCTGCAATGTGGAGTCTGCCTCCCATTCCTCCTCCCTTTTCTGTATTTCTCCCTCCTTTTTGCTTCACCTCTCTCTCTCTCTCTCTCTCTCTCTCTCTCTCTCTCTCTCTCTCTCTCTCTCTCTCTCTCTCTCTCTCTCTCTCTCTCTCTTCTCCCTGTTTCCTTTTACTTGCTGTGCCATTGCAAAATAGAAAAAATAACAAAATAATAATAATAATAATAATAATAATAATATATAGCCTTTATAAATATAAATATATATATATCTTTATCTGAGTTGACTATTTTTCCACCTTCTTGCCTCTGTATCTTCTCTTCAATGCAAGGCTTTGGCTGTTATTTGTTACTTTTAAGCGAAGGGGAAAGCGGGCCTTAATCCGGAGTCTTTGAGGCGTGCCTGCTGATATTACTGTGGAGAATCGCTGGTTTCTTAAAGACTTCCCTAAACTCTGCCTATCCAGCTGCTGCTGGTAGGGTCACCGGCGCCGTGTTCAGGGTTTGGTCCCCAGTTAAAGAACCTGGATCTGGGCCCCTTGCCAGGGTTTTAGGGCTTTTCTGTGTTGCCTGGAGGGAAAAAACTACAAATCTATCAGAGGAAGGAAAGGGAAATGGTGGCTGAGGTAGCATGCTAAAGGGTCTCTCATTGGCCAAATGCTTGTTTGCTTATTGTATCGTGTTCATGGTCATTTATCAATCTTGATCATTAGTGGATCGATGTTACCTAAACGAGTGGAACTAAGTATTAAAAGACAAGGTTATTTGTGGCAGTAATATGGATGTAATATGGATGCAGAGCTCATTATAGGTCTAGATATTTCTGTGTATTAACCCAAAGGCTTTTTTATGTTCTATCCTAATCTAAGTCGGTGTGAACTGATTACAGAGTCAGCAACATATTTTGCATTATGCTGTGCTTGGCTATATGTGAGCTATTCCCATCTAAATATCTAAGATCAACTCAGCATACACAATGCACTCAGGATAAATACTTAATGGGATAGTTGATCAAACATTGACTAACGCTAGGTGACTTTGTGTGTGCACAGATGTAATTGTGTACAGGGCGTGGAATTAAAACATGACGTGGGAGGGGAGGGGACCTCATATAGATGCACATTTGCTTCTTTCCACAAAACCCCCCACACAAAACTCCGGTATTCACAGAGCAGTTTACAATTCACCGTTGTAATTATCATGACAAATTAACCTGAGTCAGGATGCGTTCTTCCGCATAAACTAATGATCTGTTTAGTAGCTTATGATTTCAACACAATAGACATTTGTTTGTCTGCATCTCTCTTGTTTATTCCATAGGTTACTTACATATTCTGCCCTGCTCTCTCAATTACCGCCAAAGAAGAAGAACTCCTGCTTCACCGCGAATTCAAACGCACCACCAGCAGGTCGACATAAACAAACGTGACATATTAAACAGTGTTGCAACTCCCTCTGATTATCATACCAAAATAAATCCGGGAAACACTAATTATGTCGACCTGTGAACAATTGCTGATTTACTAGGTGTACGGGTTTGTATGCTGTGCGTGTGTGTTTGTCTGTGTGTGTGTGTGTGTGTATGTGTGTCTGTGTGGCTGGTGTCTATATACTGTATGTTTGTGTGTCTGTGTGGGTGTGCGTGCGTGCGTGCATGTCTGTGCCTTTGTCATACCACTGCTGCCTTAATAGGCTGTCTCTTAGATATCGCTACAGAATAGCGCTCATACAATATTAATATCAGACCCCAAAATATGGAGGCCCAGCCCCCAACACACACACACTCACGCACACACAGATACACACACACACACACACACAAATACACGCACACACACCAGACTCTTACTGCCTACATAATTGACTATGCAAGCCCCCCAAATCAGCTACAAGAAAGAAAACATGAAAAACAACAGACAGAGAAAGAAGAGAGCGCATGGGAGCGAGAGAGACGGAGAGACAGAGAGAGAGAGAGAGAGAGAGAGAGAGAGAGAGAGAGAGAGAGAGAGAGAGAGAGAGAGAGAGAGAGAGAGAGAGAATGCAAGAGTTAGAAAAGGGAGCGTTGTGAGATGATCCTGTCAACTACACAGGGTGTGTAATATTTGTGTCTGTGCAATTGATCTAGCTGTGCTGCACAATGGCACCGTGTAGATCCTATACAAGTTTTACCAGGCTGCATACGTGGCGGTACAGTCTCCGAGCTCATTCAACCCAATGTGATCCTTAGCAGAAGACCATTCTAGCTATTCAGTGGTGGGCAGTTAGACACTGGACACAATTGTATTCCATTACAATTTGTCAAAAACTCTCTCATGTTGCATTATCATGTATCTCACAATGAAAATAACATTCATGTTACGTTTTAAAAAAATAGAACACCTAATAGCCAGTCATAATAAAGGGCGACAAAGAAGGGAAGAATAACCTGCATATACCAAGTCCTGTATCAATACAACATGTCCCTTACAGGAGTGTTCTGCCTCTCTGTTGGGGACCTGGCGGGTCTAGCTAGCGCCGGCGAACACAAAGACTACCCACTATCCCAGCACAGTGATAACCATGGAGACAAATAGAGCCTCATCCGGCATACAATA
Source organism: Gadus morhua (assembly GCF_902167405.1). Lineage (NCBI taxonomy): Eukaryota > Metazoa > Chordata > Actinopteri > Gadiformes > Gadidae > Gadus > Gadus morhua. The sequence goes on from NC_044060.1 coordinate 14,689,369, forward strand.
TGTTTATCTGACAGCGCTGGACAAGCGTAAGAAAAGCCCTTTACCGAAATAGAATCCAATTCTGAACAGATTAAGTCCACAAGGGCATCTTTAATACATCAGATGAAAATAAGACGTTGCAATGTGACCCTAAATGCATCTCACTACTGAGTGTGTATATTTTGACATTGTGTGGATAATGTGGCTATTTAGGAAATATCTATCACATTTACATGCACAGAAACAATATATATGTGTAAAAAAAAAAAGGATATATACCCTACCCAAATGCAAGTGCAGACAGACCTACAAATACGTGTATACCTGTATACAGGAACACATACACGCACACCCACACACACACACACACACACACAAAGAAACACACATGCTTGCACAGACACTTGCACTCAGACACATACACTAACACACGCACACACACACATGCACACACACACACAGGCTTCTTCCGGTATTGCTAACAATAGTGTAGCAATATAATACATTCAGAGATATTTTATTCACACATATCTGCGCATATGAAATTGATACCGAGTGCAGCAGCAGATGTCACACTCAAATGCCTTATAATAGAGTCCAATGAACCTGCAGTGACTCTGAGTTGAATCTCATTTAACGTGAGGGACGGCGCGTGTGGGCAGCGACGTATTCACATTCACAAATCAGGAGCTTTTCAGCGGGCTGTTGTCCTGCCATCTCAGGCATTAGCCATGCAACCCACCTCAGGAGCGCGAGATTGTTTCCATTGAACAGTGAATGGTGGAAAGGTTCCCCTTCTTACAGGGAGCAGGGGGCAGGGTCCCTGCTCTACAGGGCCAGCTTTTTTCCTCTTTTGTCTGTTGTATGTTTTCGGTTGAATCATGCTTATATGGTTGGTTTTTAAAAAGAAAAAACCTAGCATGTCTGAGAAACCTATGAGACCCGCCGGTCGAAGGAAAAACCTGATTTAAAGACGGAACGGAAAAAAGGAAGAAAAGAAAGAAATAGAAATAGAAGAAGGCAAAGTTGTGGGGGCTGAAGGGATGGTGGAAGGTGGGTGC
>NC_044060.1:14700408-14740408 GCF_902167405.1 Gadus morhua
GTATTGCAATCTCTTCAGGGACTTATATATATATAGGCAAATGTGTGAGAACTTGGCTAATGACTTCACTGTCACAACACAGTAAACTGTTCAGAAAGAAGTGCTAAAGTGTGCGTGTTTGTGTTGGCGTGCACAGACATGAGTGTTTGTGTGTGCACATGTGTCTGTGTGTAGAGCCAAACTACGTCTGGTACCTAGTTTGCCGTGCACCACCTCCCATGTCAACAAACCTAAGTATTCTAACTTCATGGGCCGCCTGAGGACATTAGTGTAACTGCAGTTGCCAAAGGGACTCACTGCCAATGCGTCTTTTTACTGTTGGCTAGGCCATTAACAGTATAATCCAGTGGCCCTGGTCATCTGTAAACATAGATGGAGGTACAGTGTAGCATGGAGCATGTCCATTTCCAGGCCAAATGCTTCAGGTATAGTGCCCTTTTGGAGCGGGGAGCCATTGATTTCATTATGGTGATCCCAGATTTCAATCAAATTCAAGGGAGCTTAACAGACACGCTTTTTCACTCGTCTGCTATCTTAACCTCTGTTGGGCTCACTCCTCATGCTGTCTGCCGGGGCTCAGCCCTTCCCCTCACTGCCTTATCCTGTGTTTATATGTCCCCGATAGGTTGAGATGATGTTACTCCTTTGGTCAACACTGTTTAATTTATGCTCGGGCACAATAGGAGACATCTGTTGTGGAAACTTAGACTGTAAATAGACCTTTGACATGAGCTTCCCCAACCCCCCCCCCCAATCCCCCCCCACCTCCCCCGCCTCTCTCTCTCTCTCTCTCTCTCTCTCTCTCTCTCTCTCTCTCTCTCTCTCTCTCTCTCTCTCTCTCTCTCTCTCTCTCTCTCTCTCTCTCTCTCTACCTCTCTCTCTCTCCACCTCTCTCTCTCTCTACCTCTCTCTCTCTCTCTCTCACCCACTCTCTCTAGATCTCATTTTGTGAGTGTAATAAATATATATAGTGTAGTAACACTATATCAGATGAAGGGTAAGCGTAGAAAGTCAACTGTTTGTCTACCCAGCTTAATGATATGAGTAGAGGGAAAAGCAGGGACTTTGGCCAACAGTGTATCGCCTCAACATTGAATATAGGGAACATCTCAACATTCAGTTCAGTTTGATAATGATGAGCTAAAACGAAGACAATCCACTTTGGTTAAATTGTGAATGCCTTTGCTATGATTGATTGAAGTACTTGAAAATTTGAAAAGCATGTAAAATCAACTAAATGTATATGTAAATATACCTTTGGAAATAAGCAGTAATTGTTCCCTATAGATCCAACACCATCAACGCCCAGTTCGTAGCATGTAAATTACAATTTATCGGTATTGATCAGTCGGCCATAGGCTCAATCACCATTTCGATGCCTCATTCAGCGATATATAGAGATTTAACAGATATTTATTCAAATGAAGATTTCCGAGATTACCACTATAACCTTTAAATGTATAAATGCTGCATTTAGTAGCCTCTTTGTACACAACCCATATAATATAGAGCATTCAGAAATAGTAGTCTGTTGAGGAGTAACACAAAAATGAGCATTACAGATTCAATATCTTATTTTAATATATACAAATAAGACCCTTGATAGAGTACGTCAAACAATAAAACATGAATGCACACATGAAGCACTAAAACATAATTGCACACAGGCTTGTGTGTATGTATCCACCCACCCACTACCTACCCCACACACACATGCACACACACACAAGTGTTGTGTATGTGTGTGTGTGTGCCTTTTATGTTATGTTATATATAAAAGCCAGTAAAGTGGAGCACAGTGATAAAGTGCACAGCCCCATCTCTCTCAGATACAGCGGGGGGAAAAAGAGGCACTTTATTTCCATTTATTTTTCTCCCAAATCCCACATCTTTATTATGTGGCAGACTGCCTCAGGCAAAACAACATAGCGTTACAATAATTCTACTGACAACTGACAACTTAGTAGGGCAGCACTGTGAGCTGGTTCAAAACCATAACATTGTGCAGACATAAAGCAGATGGTTCAGGGAACATTTACCTAATACTAATAGTGTGTTCTGGGGTGCCACTTTTTCTGAAAGGAGTTACAAACAAAGCATATATAATTGTAAAGCATTTGTTGGGGCCAGAAAAGGAGGAAAACTGAGCTATAAAAATCCCAGTGTTTCTTTGAAAATATTATCCGATAATGATTGCAAATGCCATCATCGAAGAGCTGAACATGTTGGGGTTAGGCACTAGAAATTGCTGGCTATTCTTGGAAGTTACATTGAAAGATTCTGTAAAAAAGGAGGAAAAGTGAGAGAGAGAGAGAGAGAGAGAGAGAGAGAGAGAGAGAGAGAGAGAGAGAGAGAGAGAGAGAGAGAGAGAGAGAGAGAGAGATAAAGGAAGAGTTAGGCCTAGTTGTGATTTGATATGCTGACTACAGCCAAAGTTGATTTGGTTTCAGAGAGCATTGTTACGGTGCTTTGAATTAATGCCTCCCAAAGAGTCCAATTGTGATTCTTAGGCTGGGCTGACAGAATATTTGACAGTTGAGGGTGAGCTGCTGATGTCAGCTGAATCCTCTCTTCGATGTGTGTGTGTGTGTGTGTGTGTGTGTGTGTGTGTGTGTGTGTGTGTGTGTGTGTGTGTGTGTGTGTGTGTGTGTGTGTGTGTGTGTGTGTGTGTGTGTGTGTGTGTGTGTGTGTGTGTGTGTGTGCGTGTGTGTGCGTGTGTGTGTGTATCTTGTGTTTTTGTCCAAAGTCATCCAGCCATCCAAACTACAAACACATATTGGCAGATGCCTGCCACTGTTGAAGAAGCCACACACACATACACACACACACACACAAATACATATGCGTGTAAAGAAGAGCTTGTTAAGAATAAAATGTTGAGACTCACGGTGACTGACAGATATATCACAAACTAAAAATAGTAGCAACTAACAAAGCAAAGACATATGTACCCCTCAAACACATGCAGACACAAGCACACACACACACACACACACACACACACACACACACACACACACACACACACACACACACACACACACAACCCACACACACAGCCAATTAATCAAAAAGAAAGTGTTTAGACGTAAGAAGCCAGGATGTCGCTCTGACCCTTGTTTTTCTTTCTCTCCGCGGAGGACACTCTGTCCCTCTTTGCAGTCGACTCGGAAAACAACTGCTGAGGAAAGAGAGAAGCGTCTGGCTTCATCAGTTAGATGTTCCCGCTCCTCCCTATTGATCGCTCACAAATTGAAAGGGCCTAAAAAACGCCTACTAGAAAGAAGAGAAAAAAGACTCCAACACGTGATGTGATGAAGTTATGGTAGGCATGGGTGAACTGCATAATGTAGACATTAAGCTAGTTACCTTACTAGGGATAACTTAATGACATTCTAAATCCCATAATGATATCCTCCCTCGGCTAAAAATTATACCGCCTCATGCCAGGCAACCTACTTACTTACTTACTTGACAGGCAAGCTAGTACTTAAATATTTGTTCATTTAAAAAATGTAGCTATTTATACCCAATGACCAAGAGACAACAAACAAAAAGGTTACACAAAAATCATCCACGGTTATAAAATAGATCCCTGTAGCGAGGTACAAATCGATTTGGATGTAAAAAAAAAAAAAGCTGAGGAAAATGCAATTAGCTAACAGAGCTGAAAGAACATGAGCACAATTATAATGCAGGTGCTGATTTCAGTGGACTGATACTTCTGTTCTGAAGCCCCCAACCCCCATCTGTTTACAACATCTCACTACCTTCCTCTTTATGTCTCCTCTCTGCCTGTCTCTCCATTTTGAGTGCCATGCCTTCACCCTAATTAGAAATTCCCCCTCCGACCAACTGAAATTGAATTGCCATAATTTGCATAATGATAGCTCACTGGGCCAATGGCCGATTTACCATGAGATGAAATGTAGCAATCACTTAGAGAGTGGCCATGAGAGGATAGGAGGGGCTTGGAGGGAGAGAGAGAGAGAGAGAGAGAGAGAGAGAGAGAGAGAGAGAGAGAGAGAGAGAGAGAGAGAGAGAGAGAGAGAGAAAGGAGTGGGTAGGTGCAAGTAATAGAAAGAAAAGCATTTGGAAAAAGGAATGAGATGAGGAAAAAGAGACTGAGCAGACAGACAGCACTCAGGCTATGTTGTGGGGAGGCTGTGTCCCCGATAATTGACATAATAAGGACAAAAGAACATTTACTAAATGCTGCGCCTGTTTACCGTGCATACAGGTTGGCCTCAAAATACAAATTATGATTCAGGGTATTTTCGTGTTACTTCAAATGTGCTAACCTTTGCCCAACCTATTATTCCTAGTTTTTATCGAAGGCTGTCTAGAGTTTAGATAAGGGTTGTTGTCTTGTGTGAACGGTTTAATTATAAAATGAATATTTTCTTGTGCTTAGGGGGACCGGTGTCTCAATAAATATCCAAGAATTTGCAGCTTTAAATAATAAAATTCAAGGAACGACTCTTGGCCTCTTATCATTATTTGAGTCATAATAATGAATAATATCATCGGGATGAGATTAAACGAACAAACTGTCTATTACATTTGTTTTTTAATCAAAGAGCAAGCGAAAAAAGCACATGCGTTTGGAAGGAGCAGTTAAAAGCCTTGTTTGAAGAATACTTTCCTCAATTATGTGTTTTTCTATTTTCTCCATTGCATAAAATTCTACAATCGCTAGTCGGTGTAACAGCTTCCACGCAGCAGCAAATAAGGTGAACGGAGTACATCAATGTGATCATCACTGTTTTGCCAATAGGTTTGCATATGTGATCAGTATAAAACTATTTCTGCATTCCAGTCCTTGTTGACACTGCAGTCTTACACAGAGCTCAAATAAAACGGCAAAATCACTCTGATATGACATTTATGATGAACCAAAATAAACATTAGGCCTCAGACAAAACGGCAATAACCAATTTTATGTGTTACAAATTCTCTTGTGAGCAGTGCCAATCAAAACCTGTTCAAAATAATGGCAGCGCAGTGTCCTGCTCACACAATCCCTCCGGGGAATTCAATGAACGCAGTGTTTAGTTTGTTGACACAATGAACTCCACTTACTTTTCAAAGCCCTTTTCATATGTATAAACATTGATTTCTAACTGCCTTTGATAGCTCGTAGATACATTTCCATTTATTGAAGCTGCCATGCAAGTGAATATACTGCGATGCTATTGGACAGATAAGTAGGCAGAGGCCCGGTTCTCACTATGTATAAAACATTGATTTGCTGTGCGTCTTCTTCCTTCTAGTGGTCAGAAATCCTGACATGTACATTCAAAAGCAAAAAAAAAAGAAAAAGAGTAGGTAAAAGGATATAAGTTCGTAGAGTATCACAGGGTGCACCTAAACAGCCTGGAACCTTTTAATCAAACTTTCTTTTGAGGCGGGTGGGCAGGGGTTGAACCAGCGACGTAGAGGTCACACATGTTGCTAATAGCCAGTGTGATACGGTGGGCCGTGTGCTTGGAAGCTCTGCCCGGCGTCTGATAAGAACACTGTTTATTGTCCAACTTCCATTCACTCTAACCTGAGCAACCTCTGCTTCTCAAACGGTACTTTCCACCACTCAGCCATTACCTCTCACACACATGCACGCACACACACACACACAGACACACACACACAACAGAGCTACGTCTGTGTGTGTGTGTGTGTGTGTGTGTGTGTGTGTGTGTGTGTGTGTGTGTGTGTGTGTGTGTGTGTGTGTGTGCGTGCGACGTGCGTGCGTGCGTGCGTGCGTGTGGTACTCTTGATGCTTCTTTTAGGTTTCCATCACTGGTCTGGCCCTGATTATAAATGACTGCCAGTTGCCTACAGAACACTTCAGAAAGCCAAATACACATGCACATAATATCAATATGGTCACACACACAAGCATGAAAACGCACACACACACACACACACACACACACACACACACACACACACACACACACACACACACACACACACACACACACACACACACAAACCACCTACACATCACACTGACCTGAAATCATTTATTTAAATCCACAATCTCTCCTCATCCCAACCCCCAGTCCTTCTCTACATAAATGATCAGTAATCACCAGTCGATGTGAGCGCGGGCTGGCCCAGACAGGAGGGAGTTAAGTCCCTTATCTTTGCTTCCCAGAAGACATTCCACGTAGAGGCCTCGCTCCGCTGGCTTCCTGCCTGCTTGCCCAGTGCCCTATTTTTACTCGCTCATGGCTCTGGGACACCAGGGGCAGCAGCTTTTTCCTTGCCACTAACACACTTCCTGCCATTCTCAGTTGGAACACGCCCCCACCACCCCCTCCCCCACCAAACACCAGCAGATCCTGCCCAATCGAATCAAAGTGTGCCCCCCCCCCGCCCATCGTCATAACCTTTGCGTCCACTGTCTTTATTCTACCTGCTATGTGCGTGTCTACCACCTGCTATACGTGTGTCTACTTACTGCTATAGGCGTGTCTACTAACTGTTATGGGCGTGTCTACCACCTGCTATAGGTGTGTCTACTTCCTGCTATAGGCGTGTCTACTACCTGTTATGGGCGTGTCTACCACCTGCTATAGGCATGTCTACTACCTGTTATGGGCGTGTCTACCACCTGCCGTAGGTGTGTCTACTTCCTGCTATAGGCGTGTCTACTACCTGTTATGGGCGTGTCTACCACCTGCCGTAGGTGTGTCTACTTCCTGCTATAGGCGTGTCTACTACCTGTTATGGGCGTGTCTACCACCTGCTATAGGCGTGTCTTCCACCTGCTATACGTGTGTCTACTTACTGCTATAGGCGTGTCTACTACTTGTTATGGGCGTGTCTACCACCTGCTATAGGCATGTCTACTACCTGCTATGGCGTGTATACCAAATAAATACTATGGGCTTCTCTCCTTCCTGCTATGGGCGTGTCTACTATCTGGTATGGTGTGTCTTCTGCCTGGTATGAGCCTGTCTACTAACTGCAATGGCCGTGTCTACTACCTGCTATGGGCGTGTTTACCTCCTGGTATGTGCATGTCTACTACCTGCTATTGGGGATAATTATTACATGCTATGCGCTTCTCTACTACTGGCTATGGACTTGTCTATTTCCCGCCAGATTGTTTACTACTATTACTAACGACCTGGGTTGTGATTCTGTGGACCTTTTGGTTCCACTGCTCTCCACTTCCGAGTCCTACTGTTCTGTTCCCTCTACAGTCAGTTTGGCTGGATTGCGTGGATGTGCACGAAGTCTCAACCACAAAACCATTGGGATGTGCTGTTGCAGGCTCAAAATACAGGCAGAGCCTCCGGGGGAAAAAAACATGGATACAACTTCTAAGAATACATAGTGCTGGCGTTTAGTGTGGCTGGCTGACTGGCTGGGTCACGTTGTACTAAAGGACCTGAGCTAAATGAGAGGTGAACAGTGAGGTCAAGCAAGTTCGACAATACTGACGGTCTGGCAATGGCTCCGTGTTCCTAACACACACACACACACACACACACACACACACATGCAAACGCACACACACACACACACATACACACACACACACACACACACACACTGGAGGTACTTTCCTCCCATTCTGCCAAGAAAAAATGTCTTCCACTTCAAGTTTTGTCTATACCATCCAAAACTCCTCACAGGTGTCAGCCTGAGATCCCGGTCTAACTAGACAAGATTCAGAGGTTGTCAAAGAGTAAAATGTACCACTTCAACGGACGACAAGAAAAGCGAGTTGCCCCCCTTGGATACGGCTTCTCCTCCAGCAGGGTCTTTTGTGTGTGTTTTTAATGAAAAGTGAACAAGACGCCTGTGGAGACGGGATATGAACGACGCCGAGTGATGTTCCATCCATACCTTGAAGCAGCGATGAGTGCCGCTGGGTCGATGCGGGCAGGAAACACCAAAAGGCACACGATGAAGAATAGACACTTTGCCACCAGGTCTGCTCTTTTTTTTCTTTCTTTCTTTTTCTTTCTTTTTTTTTAACCCGGAGGGCGATTGCTCTAAGACGGTCAACGGAGCGCAGTGGAGAGAGTCAGGAGAGAATGTTTCAGTTATTGTTTCAAATTTACCTCTTTGCTTTCTCACCTCAGGATTAAATAGAGCCAGTAATATTCAGCTGGATGAGAGAAACACAATGCCTCGGAGATGGTGGCTAACCTCTCCTCAACTCCTCGGCTGTTGTGTATTGGGAGTGCATGGTTCTTTTTTCCTCCTTCTCCTTGCTTTTACCGAGTGTATTTCTGAATATCAATATTATTTCCCAGCCTTGAGGTAAATGCTATTGAACGGTTGCCAAGCTGAAGAGACTGCTCAGCTGAGTAAAAGAGCCCTTCTCTACCTCATCTCTCAATCAGTGTGGGTGTGCATGTGTGTATGTGTGTGCGCATGTGTGCCTGTGTGTGTGGGGGTGTGCACATGCAAGCACCTGTGTGTGTTTGTGTGTGTGTGTGCAGAAACAATTGTGTGTGCACAAACCTTTGTGTGCGTTTGTATCTGGTGGTAAGGTCAAAGCTGCATGTGAATTTGAATGCATTTGCTTGTGTGCACGGTTTTACGTGTGAGTGTGTCCTTCTGGGGATGTGTGTGTGCATGTGTGTGTGTGTCTTGCAGAATGACTGCACACCAACATGTAATTCAGTGCATGCATGCGCATATCTGTGCATGTCCGTGCGTACGCATGCGGGTTGCTTTGTTACTCATGCCCATGAACGTATCTGCTTGTGCATTTTTTGTGCACTTAAGTCTCTGGCAGAACGGCAAGACTGCAATCAAACTATAAATCATAAAAAAAAAATACAGAGCTACCCTCCCCCACCTCCTCCATCATTCCATCATCATTCCATCATCCACCCACTCATTCCTTCGTCTCCCTACCCCCTCCTCTATATTTCCCCGCTCTCTTTATGCTCCATATGTTGTGTGTTCAGTGTTCACTGTGTAATTACTTCACGTATCATACGACCTTCTCTGCTGCACTTTCCAGATAAACTGAAAATTCCATTTGCCAAAAGATTTGCATCTTGAGATGTATTTATTTTTTTCCCCCTTCAAAACTGTTTCAAACACATCATTTAGCTATTTCTATTATACATATCTATAATATATTTATTTAAATGGCATATTTGCTGCAGTGTTTATTCAAAACTAAATACTAGAGTAGAAATTCCTTACATATTTTAAGAAAGAACATCTATAAACAATATTATTTTTAGTGATCCATCTTGCCTTTATTTGGATTAAAGTCCCCCCCCCCCCCCCACCACCCCCCCCCCCACAGCATACAAACACACACACACACACACACACACACAAGCGTGCGCATGCGTGTGTGTGCACTTTAACGCTTACTCAATGCTCGCGCGCGCCCCCTGTGTTTATTTGGCCATGACTTTGCAGAGCAAGCCACCTGGTGTGCTTTAATATCAGCAGAACACTGGGGCGATTGTGAGTGGGGCCTTGTGATATGGTGAAGAGTGACCCATTTAGAGGCCAGCCACAGCGGCCGACAAGCCTCTGTTATGTCTGGGACATCTGGAAGGCTAGGGGCTCCTATACGCGCTACACCTCTCTACCGCCTATGACTCAAAACCCCTTTTCCTAGAAAGAGAGCAAAGAGAGGAAAAAAATACAAAAAAGCTACACCGTGACACCGTCACAGATAATTGCTCACACTTAGAACCTGTGGAGAACCCAGAAAGAAAGGAAAATGATAAAGATTGAGGTAAATCTAGTGAGTGCGGAAATTCAATTTTTAAAGTCAGGTTTTAACTTTGACAGTAGAGCAAGATATCTGGATGAGGTGACACATAACGCTCTGGGAGGAGGCACCAGGCCAGTGCTTTGGCTCACTGCTAACCCTACAGGGTCTCTTAGGAAGCCCCAGAGGAGCTGAAGTGATCAAGGGACAGGCACAAATGTTTTGGGTTATGATGATTTTTTTGCATGGATATTGAAAGAATATATTTGTTTGTTGTATATTTTTTTTATAAATTGCCTACTATAGATATAGGCCCCCAGCAACTATGAACAATTCTAAGGAGAACATGAAGTAATTTTCCTCACAAGCATATTACACAATGCGTCTTAAAAAAAGCGTTCAGAATCGTCCAATGAAAACGCAGTGCTGTGCATTAGACAAACGGATATATGAATGCATAATGAGAGGTGAAAACGAGCCAAAGAAAGCACTTTGAATACTAAATCCCCCTGGGGAAAGCGAAAATTATTCAGAATAAAGGATACAATTCATAATGTGCAGTAGAGAAATGAATGTTTTTTTCTCTCTTGCTCTCCTCTCATAACAAAACTGCTTCAACTGTACAACCAGAAAACGACAGTGGGCCTAAGCAGAAGGTTAGAGGAATGCCCTACATTTTTGATTAGATTAACATGAAAGTAGAAGAAGATTAAATAGAAAACTGGAACAAAACTAATAACCATAATAATACAAAACTTCTCATTGCCTAAGGTGAGATTGTAAGGGATTAAATGAACACAATTCCGGTTAGTAAAACATATGGAATCTTAAAAAAATGGCATTTCCTTCACCATGATTGCATTAGAATGTATTTTATGGTTAGCAAAAATCCACAATACTGCAAATTATCATTACATTTTTTAGTGGCTGAACAAATCTGCATGGTGTACTGAAAAGCATTTGGCTGTAAGAATCTAATCATCAGCCCTTGTTTCATTTTCCATGTAATTAAATTGGCGACTGAGGAGAAGAAAAAAAAGATAGTAAGCGTGTGTTTGATTTAGGGGAAATTAGCATTTTTAATCACAGTACATTACTTTAATAACTCAATAAATCTACAGCAGCTGGAGTATCCGAAAATGTTGTCACAGCCACTTAGTTCTGCACACGCAACTAACGTTCTGATGAGACAGGGAGAGAGAGATGGAAGGGGGGGGGGGGGGGTGCGAGAGAGAGAGAGAGAGGGAGAGAGTGAGAGAGAGAGAGCAGGAGAGACTGGGGGGAGAGAGAGGAGGGATTTAAGAGGGTGGGCAGTGAAGAAAGAGGATGAGAGAGAAATGGTCAAGGAAGAAAGATAGCACAGGGAAGAGAGAGAGGAAGAGGCGAGACAGAGGGAGCGATACAGAGAGGGAGAGATTCAAAGAGGAAGAGAAAACGAGACGAAAGGGGATGGGAAGTATAGTGTGGAAAGATATAAAGATACAAAAACTGCTCGGATGAGTGAGGAATGGACAAGAAAGAAAGATAGAGAGTGCCAGTAAGAGCGAGAAAGAGGTTGGAGGGGTGGAATGAAAGCAAAACCACGAGCAATAAGCCAGACCAGGACAGGATCAACAACGGTGTCTTTGTGACGACTAAGGGGGGGTTCCACCTCTTCTTCTCAGTTCTAAATGCTTAATCCGCACCATTAGCCCACCCGTCACCTTAAGTTGTCGCGCAAAGTCGTCCTTTTAGCCGCTATTGCTCAAGTTGTCTTCTCGGCTTAGCCCCAAACATGACGCTACGACCGTCCTATGCTACGTCAAAACACATTGCAGCGCCGCTTAAAGAAGATACAATTTAACCACCGAATGGATTAGAAAACAAAGTGGCCGCAACACAATGCTGATTTGTTAATTACACCTGAATTAATTTGGATGAAATAAAGAAATGGAATACAAATGTAAAAAGCGTTACAAAACAAACATGTCCTAAGCACCCAGTGATGAGAGGAATGCTAATTATCGTATTATCCTGAAAGAGCTAATCTATGGCTGTCCTTCAGAGGCCCTGAGTATTCTCTTAGGAGCCATCTCCTCCAGGAATACAGACTGACACGTCTGCTCTATTGTTGCAGTGACTGTACAGAATGGATCAGTGTATATCTCACTCCGATGTGACGCACTGAATACCAAGCACTTGACTTCTCTCAAAAAATGGGCATTCCTATGGGTCTACTCTTCACCCTTATAGCCGGGTTGTTGCTTCTTTGATTGTACACCACGTACGTTTTTTAAAGTTGCTCACACATTGATTATGCTTTGGTTGTTCTGGCACAGTGGCATGCGCAAGAAAGAAACTTGTTGGATGTCTCGATGTAGATGTAAATGTGACATGTGATTTCAATGGTTAAGCCTGAGGTGATTCTGACAGAACCACCCACTCCTTCCCCACAGGCAAACCACCTTTGCATGCTAACTCTTCCAGCTTTACAGACTCATTTTGACTGTCACATGACTGCAAGGTGAAGGCGTCGATGTCTGAGACAATGTGCCAGATAGGCCTCCTGGCTGTAGTGATGCACCGCGCAGGACGGAGTGCACGTGAGAATAAACCAAAATGGTTGTGTGTTTGTGTGTGGGTCCGCTTGCATGCCTGTGTGTGTCTATGTGGATCAGTGTGCGTCGTGTGTGAATAGTTTTACTGAAAATAAACCGACCTCTGCTATTGTCTATTCCACTCTGATTCGTTCCATTCCATCCTATCCTCCTCTAATGTGGCTTTGCTGATGATCAATAAAATAATCTGATACGGAAGCTGGTGGGAGGTGTACAATGCTTCTGTCTCCCGGAACAGAAGTTACATTTCTCTCCGTCCTCATATCTTCCCGACCCGTATTTTTTACATCATCTCCGCAGTTTATTTTTCACTAGAATGTTTGCATGATTTCATAATAAACGGCAGCAGTCGATTCTCTGGTGTTAATTGGCAGCCAATTATCCACATCGAAGTGCAGTATACCTTCCCATCTGGCCCAGTACAAGAGCTACCAGAATAACCAGCGTGCTACCGTAACGCTGCACCTACTACTTGTCACAATCCCTTCCAGAACCTTTTATCCTGGGTTCAACAACCCATCGATTGGATACTCTACACTCCCTTACACTCCAAACACACACAAACACATATGTGCACGTACACACACACACACACACACACAGGCACACACACACACACACACACACACACACACACACACACACACACACACACACACACACACACAAAGACACACACACACACACACACACACAATGACACGCGTACACACACAAACACACACTCATACGAATGCTAGCTTAGGCATATCGGGAAAAGACACACTGGAAAGACTAGTACGTAACATGAGGAAAATCCTATGGTTTATTCAAATGTGAGCTTCCCTTTGACATTAACAGGGGAAAAAAGCACATGAAAGCCGTATGCTATTTAATCTGCAGCCTGCAGGTGTATGTAGCTCAGCTAACACTCTTTAAGTTGCAGTCCCGATGAGTAGCCCAAGGAAGCTATGTTCCACTTCTATCAAGGCTACAGTTCCTTTTTGTTGTTGTTTGCCTTAATCACTTAGCAGGCTTGGTCGAGTGAATGTTACAATTAGGGCCCTGACGAACAATCAACCCTGCAGTCGTGAGCGCTAACGTGCTATACACGAGCGCAGCCATCCACTCCTGCTGGAGTGCGCTGTAGTAAATGTTTACCAACAGAGCCAGTGGCACTCGTGAATCAAATTGATGACCATCTAGCGAAGGCATTACTAACTATCAGCAGAATGGATACAACATAATGGGGAGAAGGGATGTTAATGTCACGGCCATCTGGAATACAAAGAAGGGCATAAAAGTATAGCCCCGCCTGCCGGTTAGTGGTTAGCTCATCGCTTTACTAAACCTTATACTCCAAAAGGTGTTGGTCGGCCGATTTGCACGTCTAAAATTCAATTTTCCTGTAATCTCAGGGGGTAAAAAGTTGTACAGTTTCCTCTATCAACAACTGGGCGACATGCACCGAAATAGCACCAGAGGAGGCTAAGTTGATTTGACAGGACATGTACAAGGAAAAGCTATTAAAGCACATCACTGGACTCGGTCGGTAAGAATGGCTTGGTTGGGCAGCGTGATCCATTTGCAGATGTGGCTAAGATTAGTTGTGTGTGTATGTGTACACGCTTGTGAACGTGTGTGTCCGTGTGTGTGTTTGTACTGTATGCAACAAACTTCAACCGTCCTAAAGCTCAGATCTTGTTGTTCTGAATCTAATCAATGAGCTGTTTTTCCAGTTCTCTCTCTCTCTCTCTCTCTCTCTCTCTCTCTCTCTCTCTCTCTCTCTCTCTCTCTCTCTCTCTCTCTCTCTCTCTCTCTCTCTCTCTCTCTCTCCCCCTCTCTCCATCTCTATCTTTCTCTCTCTACTTATCTAGCATTCTATATTTCATAATGTCATTATGGATGCCTTGCCTGTTCGTAATGGTGTTTTGGAGTTGGTTTATAGCTGTTGCCTTATGGAAAGTGAGGAACTTGAACGTAATCACGGTGAAAGCAAACCTTTCTCCTGATCAATGTGTCAAAAACTTGATTAAATTACATCTTATCAAATAATTTAATCAAACTGCTCATTTAATACAAACGTCCCTCTTACCAAATGTGACATCACACTATTGCCTTATTCGAAAGTACAATGGTACATGTATGTCATTTTGAGCACATCAGAGTCTTTTAATTTTTCTGGGCCATGTAAGACTGCAGTAACTCAGAAAAATATTATTTTTTAGCAGTTGAAAACCGTTTCTTTGGTCTGTCAAAAATGAATGCAACCAAACAACACAAAACCCAACAAAACACAAAAAAACATAAAATAAAACAACAAAAACAAAAACACACAAAGTGCTATCTGGTCCACAAGGCATTCAACTCAACTCAATGAGTTTAATGCCTTTCTTGCAGACCACTTGGTTCCTTAGTTAATGCAGTGTAAAATATTCACGTTTTTATTGCCTTCTCACGAAGAAGTACTACGAATGTTGTTGTTAAGATAAGTAGCAAATAAGACTTGGCATAGCCTGCATTGGTGTAACCTAAGTGACTATGAAGGCACATGCTGGCCTTTCGTTCACATGCAAAGCATGAGCCTCATCTGAGACAAGCGGGTTCTACGTGTAATTCTAGACAGTATCACATACAACGCTCTGCAACCGATCAACGGGGTGTGGTTTCCGATAGGCCACGACCAATGACACGGCACATCAACCCATTTACAGTTCATAACCTAACCACACATCACAGCCCAGCGCTAGAAGAGGAGAAAAAAAAAAAGATTACAGTAAATACATGGTGGAAAAGCCGCATACCTCTGAAATGTCAAAGGGGAAGTCACAGTGGATAACTCATCACAAAACTAATTTCTGCCACGCACTGCGAGCTGTATGACAAATATGCAACACCCGAGCATTCCCTGCAGGTATTTCACAGCCAACGCCGCTCTATACATTCTCATTTCAAATGAAAAGAAAAGGAATGTGCATGTGTTTTTTTTTCTCTTTCTTTTCTTTTTGCCACTGGCACACAGCCAGACCAATTTAATTACATTCCAAAATAGGCACAATGATGTCCACATAGCAACCGCTCCTATGTTGTGTTTCTGCTCAGAACTTCAACAACCTCCTTGACTTTCTCCCAGTAATTGTAATCCTGGTTCGTCCGCCCGCCCTCATCATTATGCGGAGCAGAGTGGCTGAGAGTACAACGGAGAGCCCCGAGTCGGAGAAACGTGGGGAGAAGGTCTGGCCCGCAAAACCAGCTGTGGGGGCCAATTTGGGAAACTTCATCAGCATGTTCTGAGAGCCTTTTCTCTGAAGTCAATTAAAAGAATATTAGGCTTGGCGTTGGCGTAGCTAGAAAGGAGCTGTTTGGGGCGGGCTCCTGCCAGCGGCTGATGGTTATTGCAGGCTGCCGTCAGCACAAGGCCCATCAACTTCTGATTGGAGCTAATCATTATATATATATATATATATATACCGTATATATATATATATATATTATTATTTATTTTTTTACATATATATATTTATATTTCTTTATTTACGTTATTTATTCCATTATTTATTTTTTACCATCACACCCTTAATCGTAAGCATAAACTGTGGATAAAGGCCTGGATCCCTGACATGAAAAAAACAGGCAGCCGGCTTGATTTGATGCGAAAAACTGAATATTGAATTTGATCATTATCAAAGTTCAGTTGTTGAAGCCTCTGAAAACATCTGAACAATTATTCCAAGGCCAACAATAAGGCAATGTCGATAATGATTAATTGTCCGGGTGAAGAAAGACAAAGAGACCCAGATCAATAATTTCAAACACAACTCTCACAGCACAACGTGCCTGGTCTAAAATCAACACTATTCGCCGGATAGACCGTCCCATTTGTGGCCTTGGTAATTATGAACCAGTAGGTATATAGATCATAGATGCAGCCATGTGCCAGGGTGGACAGCCCTTGACTCTGTAATTCAGAGTCATGACCCAAGGTGACCAAGGTTACGGCAGTACGATCAGTCACCCAACAACCACAGAATCAACTGCTGATTCATATTCATTCTTACTGTTTTCTCCTCAGTAAGAAGCAAAGGTGCAGTGGACAGTGCGACATTTTGGGGTTTGCTTAACCTAATACGGTTGCTGAGTTTGATAAATAAAGGACTGAAGAGAAATAATGGTGTGTAAAACTGGTGGCAAAAAACGGTTAAAACCAAAAAACACAAATATTCGAAAGGTGTTGATTTGTCATGTTTCTAAGTAAGAATATCAGCCTATTTGGCTCCCTCTCTCTTTTCAATCTATCTCTTTGTCTTTCTCTCCCCCTCTTCCTCTCTCTCTCTATATATATATGCGTGTATCTCTCTCTCACTCTCTCACTGTCACTGCATCTGTCTGCAGCCCCAGACACATGCCATTGCCTTTGTGTCAAAGATTAAGTGAAACCAGGAGCGCCAGCAATGCTGTGTTTACTCAGTGAATACACGCGGCCTCAGCTGCACCAACACATCACATACCAATCAGCCCGGCTACAAGCTAACACACGGCCCAGTGAGGAGCCTACTATCTAGTCTCTAAACAAGGTGGCCACAGCAGAACATGCTGATTTGATATTGGGGATAATACAGTCGGACACCCGTGACGCAGTGTCATTAGGGAGTAATACAACGGGACCATTAAATGACTCACCGCTATTGGCTACCTTAAGGCCTGTGTAAACATGGGTGTGGCTGAGTTTGCATTTGTGTGTGTGTGTGTGTGTGTGTGTGTGTGTGTGTGTGTGTGTGTGCGTGTGCTTGTGTGTGTGCGTGTGCGTGCGTGCGTGCGTGTGTGTGTGTGTGTGTGCGTTTGTATGTAAGAGAAAGGGAATGAGAGATCCTGGGAACATTTTTTAATTCAAGGTGGGAAAACAAAACAAAAACAAAACAGCAGCAGGCAATGTAGTAATCACATACTATTGAAACACAACACAGCGTTTTCAAATAATTAGTTCACAGAAATTGTGTGAAAAGGAGAATATTTTAACACCTAACATATTTTTTATGTATTGTTTAATGTTACCATAGCATCTGTGATAATGAAACATAATGAATCAAATAACGCAGTCTGTCTGTCTGTTGCTGGTGATTCTGCTACATCTGGTAGATAAGGAAAGTAAACAGAGTAATACACTTGGGAGAGAGAATCACGACACATTCCTTGCGCCTTTGTCACCTCAAAATAGGACGCATTGTTAATAACACCAATGGAAATAATGTTAACATCTGGTGTGTCTGAGAACCCAGAAAATACACGCGGCACTGTGTATGTGTGGAATAATTGTAATGTTTAATGTCAACGTGAGTAGGACTGTAATTGATTACCTTATTTCAGTTTAATGTCAGACACGGTGCTAATTTATTTGTGATTGGAATTGATCACCATTTTCCTGGGTTGTCAGTCATAAAAACCAAACGAAAGCGAGCGCAACAATGTAAATGATGTCGTTTTGTGGAGGCGTGTGAATGCAAGCATCGGAGATGTGAAACATAAACTGGAATACACGTTTGGAAACCATGTGAATAGATGGGCTATATCTTAATGTGCAAAACCTCAAGGGAATGTTGGCTAAATAAAGATTTCACGTCATCGTTATACATCTCTAACTAATACCCATAGTTTTCCGATCACATGCGTGAATTAAGCACACTGCGTTTATACTGTACAAGTCATATGTAAGATTGATGAGTTTTACTTATGTAGGGCAATCTCTTTGTGTGCATTTAATTTGGTATGTTTTCAGTAGGCTCTTGAGCTCTGAGCGTGGACCTGGTGCACAGGGAACCAGCCATCCCAAGTTCTGTTTGCACAGGACGTGCCTCAGGAAGCTAAGACAACTGGTGGTGTTTGCCCAGGCTCACAGACCTCTCTTAATACACCAAACAGCTGCATTCTTCTACCCTTCACTGTCCTGGGCCGCTAGCACCTAGCGCTCCCCTACGCGTACTTCACCCTATGGGCATCGTGAATCTAAAGAGTCCAAGGCATCTCTTAGGGCTTTCAGAGATGCCACACCTAGGGTCTTCTATAGTGTACATCATTTGAAAATATATATTTTCGAAAGTATCTTTATTTTTACTTATTTTTTACTTTGACTGGCCTGAGTGACATTGCCAGTTTTGACTACTGCATGAAACATTTGGATAAAATAATGGACAACTGTTTATTTAAAAAAGCATTGTGGAAGTAGTTAGCCCGGAACCAGAGTGGTTCATTTTAGATACTGCACAACATATGGACATATGTTCTTTCTAACCCCACACATCTGAAAGAGATGTGACGATATTGCAGCGCCTGCATTATCCTCAACGAAAATGTTGAGAAAATATCGCCCTTTGCCTATGTTCTCTCTTTTCATTTTTTGTCGTACTTAGTGTTTCATTTCCTGCCGGTGAAGTAGACAGCAGCTTCAAACCTTTGCAGCCATGTAAATTCCAATAAAAAGAAAAAAAGCGGGTACCAGTAGAGCTGCAAGCTAGTTACCCAGAGAGGCGTGATGAAACGCACACTGCTGGACGCTCTCCTGGATCTTTTACTGAGTGTGATAGGAAGAGATGATGAGTGCTGCCCAGCCCACCATATAAACCCAGATCACACCGGCTTACATACCAAACGCTCCGTTCTGTGGCGCTCTAGCCCACTACGGCCAGTATAGCTGTTACTTCTAATTGCAAATCCCCGAAAACATACACTATACACACACTGCGTGATTTCCTTTCATGTCTAAAATAGATTCAATTACTGAACCCTAGTTAGATCACCAGCTGTTGTGTTGATTAAATATTTTAAATAAATACAGAAAAACATTCCTTCCTTGTCATTGACTTTGTCAAGTCCGATGCCTAAGGGAGCACCACAGGTTTGGCATCCAGAGAAGCCCAGGAATTGAATACCAAACATCAGGTTCCCAAACTAGTTTTATCACAGAGATGCTTCTACTGATTCCCCTCTATTCTTGATTCTATAATAACCATCACAGACAGTTTCAAAGTAATGATCTGGTATGACTACCATGTTTTGTTTGCAGAAGTCACTTCTGCATGCAGCTGATGTTTCTGTGCAGATATTATTTTGATTAAAAAAAAGGGGAGGTAGAAAGACTCAACTAAAGGATGTGTGGCTGGCAACATGCTACAAATTTTGCTTAAAAAAAAGAGAAGAGATCTGCACACTTCCTGGCCTTTAGTCAAAACCACATGCATAGGGCTGATGTTAAATGTCACTGACAATTACAACCTGCTTGTCAGACTGCGCAGCAAAGACTTAAAGTGGCCCAATCGCATTAAGTTCAGTGTAAACATCGGTCTCATTTCATTATCCGAGGAGAAAGCAACAACACACAATGTGCTTTTTTGGGATAGATAAAGGCCCTTACAAAATGTGAATGTATACAGTCACATACTGTATATATATGTGGAATGTGAAATATGAGACATGAAATACTGTGGGTTTTCTATAGACGCAAGAGCATGGAAATAGTTAAAATAATCACAGACTCCACCCTCTCTCTCTCTCTCTCTCTCTCTCTCTCTCTCTCTCTCTCTCTCTCTCTCTCTCTCTCTCTCTCTCTCTCTCTCTCTCTCTCTCTGTCGGTCTGGTAATCTCTCTCTCATTCTCTCATTCTTTAGTGAAATCCATCAATCAGCGTTTCATGCAGTTTGGGTTTGAACCACACCAAGTGCACTAAAACAATAAACGTCTGTCTTTCAAGTCCCTATCTGGACTGGAACACATCTGGTGGCAAGGCTCATTTTGGTTTCCACGGTGCTGAGTGACGTTACAGATTCAATGGCTCTAGTTGAAAAAATAGGGTTAGTAAGTGCCCCCCCCCCCCAAAAAACAATCCCCCTATTTTTCTCTCTTACACTTCATTACAGACCCCCCTCTACACCACCACCATCCACCACCACCCAACATGCCAGCTTACCCAATCAAATGCTGGTACCCCCACCACACGCCACCCAATCATCCCCCATACCCCAAGTAATCAAAAAGAGAATAGAAAACAGCAGAGGCAAAGTGGGGTGCAGAGACCAGGAGAGTGGGGGGGTCGGGGGGGGGGCTACAGCAGTAGCTGCAGAGAACCAATGGGCGTCCTGAAGGATGGGGTGGTATCCTGACATCACACACTCCCACGCCACAGCAAGTAGGGCCGGGAGCCCCCCAAGCCCCCCCCCCCCCACCACCACCACCACCTCGCGGCCCCCAGCCCCATTAAGTACAGTATCCAGGAGTCATGGCTGGCCACAGAGCAGTGTTGGGCTGTCGGAGAGAAGGGGAGGTATACGAGGGAACACAACTAGGGTTAATGTTGTGATTTCATGAGGGTCAGGGGTGGCGCCGGGCCGCGGCTACGTCCATTGAGGGTTAGTTATCAACGCCAACGTGTCTGCCTGCTGACATGGTGGGTAGCTTCCCACACATTTCAGACCTTTTTTCACCCGATTTATTAGTATTTGTTTGTATTCATATTTTGTGTGAACCTATGTAGGTTAAAATCACAATTACTGCTGCATACCCGCGTAGCCTGAACTGTCCAAGTAACATTCACAGATTTAAAAGGTAATTGATCTTAATTAAATATGAGGTTGAAACAAAATAAATACTTAACTTCTAATTGGTAAGTAATGAGAGAGAAGAAAATGTAGAAGAGGTGGTTGGATTGCTTACAGTCTCCCCAGCGATTGTAAATGCCCCAAAACACAATGTGAACTCTGGGCTACTCCAGAGAATAGCTGTGTAGCTACTTATCATTAACTCAGAGACACAATCAGCCCCAGGCAATCTGGCTTCCCCTCATAACCTTTTGACATTGCTGCTGGGGAGGTAAATGCAAAGAGAAGAGAAGGAGAAAGACAGAGAGAGACTGAGAGAGAGACTGAGAGAGAGACAGATGGAGAGAGAGAGAGAGAGAGAGAGAGAGAGAGAGAGAGAGAGAGAGAGAGAGAGAGAGAGAGAGAGAGAGAGAAGGAGAGCGAGAGAGAGAGAGAGAGATAGAGTAAAAGGAAAGGTATGACAGAGGAATAGATATGCTTTCGAGAAAGAGGGAACCAAATCGTTCTTTTAGACTTCCAAGAAGCAACATACACCAAAGGGTGAATATTTAAATGAATCGCTAAAACAGGAACAGTAAATAACAGTGTGTCACTTACAAAAAAAAGAAAAGAACATTCTGTGAACATCATTGCGGCCACATTGCCTTTAGAGCAAAGTTAACTTAGCCGTTCTTCCCCCTCTCTCACTCCCCATCACTTTCTCTCTCTCTCTCTCTCTCTCTCTCTCTCTCTCTCTCTCTCTCTCTCTCTCTCTCTCTCTCTCTCTCTCTCTCTCTCTCTCTCTCTCTCTCTTTTCCTGCACATGAGGTATGCATGGGTTAACAATTTCCAAAGTGAGAGAACAGTTGGGGCATTGCAGCCGGGACTGACCAGTCAGCAGAATGTTATGAATGGACACAATGAAAGAAAAAAACCAATTCCACACTGTCCACCCAAGAACGCTTTCCCTCCGTGTAATTAACTTCCCTCTGAGCAGAACTCCGCCGTGGATGGCATAACATATTTCTTTATATAAATATTTTCATTAAGGTCATGTTTTGACGACGAGGAAAGAAATAAGAAAAAACATCCACAGAATGGGAACATGGAAAATATGCTTCCCCGCCCTCACTACACTTTGAAGTGTCCCATAAAAAAAAGAGCAGTGCTTTGGACACAGTGGTAGAAATGAAATGGACCACTTAAAAAGGGGCGGTGTGTGAGCTGCAAAAATAAGCCTCTGCGGCTGTTTGTGTGTAAATGACTGTACCAATAGGGAACACATGAGGAAGAAGCTCCAGGCAGCCATACAGGAGTTAGTCACCATAATTAACAACATGGTTATATTCAAGGCGTGTGCAGTGTGATGCAGAAGTACAAGTTCACTAAATAATACTCCTTCTATATATAGTGAGAAATGTGGATGAGGAGCCAAACATGCCAAAAAAAGCCACTCCAGTTTAAAAAAAACCTCCTGTATCATTCAACATTGTTGGTCCTAATTGTGACATTCCAACATTCAAACAGCAGCACAATGATGAATTGTGTATCCATTCTGTTAGCTCTGCATTACAGAGAACGAGAGAGATGGACAGAGAGAGAGAGAGAGAGAGAGAGAGAGAGAGAGAGAGAGAGAGAGAGAGAGAGAGAGAGAGAGAGAGGAGAAGCACGCATCTATAAATAACGTATGTATCCATGCCCACCTTAGCATCTGCAAAAAACCAAAAGGCGTATAATTATAATACTGTAGAAATCGATGTGTACAGTGTAATTACGCCACAGCCTCTTATTGGCCACATTACAGCGTTCCTGTATGGGCCAAGGAGACGGTGGAGGAGTGGAGAGGCTATGTACCAGGGACTCCATCCAACATCCTCTCAGCCGTGTGGTGGTGTCGGCCGTGCCAGTTGGGTACGCATGCGAGTCATAATGCGTTTGACAAATCACTCTCCCTTCTGACAAAGGGCGACAGCCCCAGAAGTGGACTCTGGCGCCGGATAGATTGAGGGGCAGAATACAAGTCAATATAATAAATACAAAATACACAAAGTATATAAAAATACTAAAATAAAAATACCTCCCACTCGTCAAGGAGGGGAGGGAGCTACATAGAGGCTGGATGGAGCAGCTTCAAAAGAAAACTGGGAGGGATGTGAGGCTGGAGTGAGGATGACTCAGGGTGATTGTGTACGACGGAGCCGAGGTAGAGTTGAGAGGAGCACGCGGCCGCGGGCTAGGAGGTACCGCGGTGTGAAATCGCTTCTTTAGCCGCACCCACATTGTTCTACTTTCTTGTCGTTGTTCGAAAAATTGCGAATGCGCTAGACGCCCGTGTTATGTCCTTTACTGTCGTGCGTTGAGGCGCGCGACACATGTGAAAGTGTGTGCTCTGTGTTTTTTTGCATTTCAACCACACAAAGCCGATTACGTTTTACATAGGAGGGAGGGCTGAAGGCAGCAGGTGCTTTACCTTTATTTCCATTGGTGATTAAAAAACATATTGTTCCTGTAATCATTTTCAGTATTGTTGATTGAAAGTATATCCCCCGTTTTTGAATCTGAAAACCGTTTTGGAACCGGAGGGAATTGGGAGTAATAATACAAGTGAAAGGTCAAAGGTTAAGTACATTCATTGTTTCTGGGTATTAACTCTTGGTCTGGTCTTGCTCCTGCTGACACCCTAGTATGCTGCTGAGATAAGAAGCAGTCTGAATGCAGACTATCAGGTTCAATCGGATTAATTGTCCACATACATACTATGTATTACTAAATAATGACTTCCTAGGTATTTAGTACATTGGCCTCCATCTGCTTGCTGGACGCACATAAATACACACACATTATACACGCACACATACCCACAAATATCATACACAACGACATCGACAACGTAACAGCTAAATTAAACCCCGAAATGAACTTGACACTGTCATGCTCTCAAAGGTTTCAACTTCAAGTTGACACTCTTTGTCAAGATCTTTCTCTTTGTCACAAGCTTTTAATGCAAAAGAACGGCGCTTTCGTCAGTTTTCAGCGACACTTCAGATTATTAAGCCTCTCTCTGCACACCACATGGCATCGGTACTCCTAATTACTGCCATTCACTGCACACATACATTTCGAGTCTATTCCTTAATCTGCCATCAAGAACAATGCGCTATGATATATTTCCTTGAGTGTGATCCACAATTTAAAATTCCATTATGGACCTGAGACATTGTGTGTGCTGCCATTTGGTGTGAAAATGAACATGAGAGTCAATCAGCATTTCCCAGAGTGCACCTGGGGAGCTGGGAACTTGCAAAGGGTTAGCGTGATACCAACCTGCTTCTGCTAGCGCCTCCCGTTAGCACTCAGAGGGGTCATGTTCATTCCCTATGTTTGTGCATACTGTATATGGCCAATATGGATTGGGACTTGTATTGATCCATTTATTCATTGCTTCCAACCGCCATGTTCAGGTCACCAATGTAACACCATTAAAATGTGCCTCTTTAGTAGGCCTACAACCCCCGCCAAGTGTATCAAATTTCCATATTATCCTCTTGTACAAATGAGAAAACAAATATGGTAACCAGTATGACAGCATTCCATTTCTGAACTCATGGAATGACAATGGGTTTCTTCTTGGTAATAATGTGTAGGAGCTGCTAATCTTTTAACCTCAACAACGTCACTGAAGTTCAAATGCACTAAATATGAACTATTTCCAAAATGTCGTTAATCTACTGTTACGCAAGGTGCATCACAGATAATGTGTCGCTTTGCATATAACACACACGCCCATTACTTTAGTAATGACAATGTTATATGATTCTGCCCTTGAAACCCTACCCGGCTTCTTGCCCAGCCTGACCAACAAGCCTGCAGTATGTAAACACGGATCTGAGTGAATCATAGCTACGGTGCAGTTTATATACCACAGGACCAAGGCCTTCAAGTCAGCATAAGCCACGTCTCAATAGAATCTTAAATCAACATCTAGTGCTACTGTGTGTGTGTGTGTGTGTGTGTGTGTGTGTGTGTGTGTGTGTGTGTGTGTGTGTGTGTGTGTGTGTGTGTGTGTGTGTGTGTGTGTGTGTGTGTGTGTGTGTGTGTATCAGTGTGTGTGTGTGTGTGTGTGTGTGTGTGTGTGTGTGTGTGTGTGTGTGTCTGTGTGTGTGTGTGTGTGTGTGTGTGTGTGTGTGTGTGTGTGTGTGTGTGTGTGTGTGCGTGTGCGTGTGTGTCTGTGTGTGTCTGTGTCTTTCAGGTAAGGTACAGACATGGCAGTAATATTAAATCCCTTGAAGTTCTGCACACACATTTTCACTTCGCAGAATTAATCGCCTGCTGGCTCTCCCTCAGGTGATTAGCCAACCAATCGCTGTCATTGGCTTACACCCATTACCAATATAGCTAATTAAAATACAAATGTTTGCATGAACTTTGAAAGACCACAGCAGAAACTGCACTCTTGTGGCCGGGGAGAAAATCATCTACGTTCTGTTGTTTTGACAGTTATCATTTTGAATCCGATTTTATCAAATATTTGTAAACGTTTTTGACGACCGCATGTAATCGGACGACGGCAATGAAATATAAAACAAAAAGATAAAGTAATCTTAAACCATTAAATTCGGTTATGCTAAAAAGGCACTCATAACCAAGCATGCAATGTGCTATATAAAAACGTATTTTTCTAAGTGTGAGATGTTTCTGCACAATTAAAAAACAGGAAACAGGTTAAAAATAACTAAACATTCAAAACTAATTCCATATAAGCTGTGATAAAAAATAAATAAAAAATAGACTGTCCCATCTTACATTTCCCAAACAATTCGCGTTTAGTGGCTTACCTATAGCTTATGTTCGAGTTGTCCTCCAATGTAAAATGCAATGAGATAAGGGAGGCTAATGTGGACATTGATTAAAAGAGAGCGTTTCCCCGTGGGCCAATCACAAGCAAAGTTGATACGATGTTGCGTGTGCACATTAAGACTAATAGTTACTTTCATTCAGACAGTGGCAATAATGTGATGATTAAAAAAAGATCCATATAATGTTCCTCTTGTAAGCTATTTATGTTATTCATATTTGCTTCGCCTTTTACTTTCATGCGTAAAGTTGATCCGTTTTTTAATTCAATATGTTTATATCTTGCATAAACGCTTGAACAGTGCACTGTAAATGAGTGGCAAACATTTGTTTCATATAAATATCAATACCCCCAGTTTTCATTTTGTGGTCGTAGTCTGCTGTCCCAATAGCACAGCCTAACAGCCCACATTTTACGCGTAGAACATGGATGGAGCAAGGTGCGCACTTGTCTCGAGCAAAGTACAAACAAATGACTCTAAAAGAAAAAGTAGTACTACGAGGAACTCCGTTGTCAAGAAAAATATTCAAAAATGTGTTTAGTAATTACGGCGTGTCTCATGTTGGTGCGGCGCTCAAAACCATCAAACCAACAATTTAAAAAAGAAAGTTGGAAACCTCGTCTAGCGCCAATACAAGTACATTTGTTTCTGTCCACATTGTGTAAACAGAGTTCCTGTTAAACAGCCGAGTTGCTCTGCACGACGCTCGCATGTACGCGTTCCCCGCCGTGTAGCGTGTGGAGAGAGGAGATGCAGGTCTCACAAAGCACAAAAAACACATGTCGGTTGCATATATTTACCTTGTTTGAGTGATAATAGTCCAAACTGGAATCGGTTGGCAATGTTGGCCTACATGAACCCACGCTGGAGGGGGGAGCTGGATAAAATCTCACGTCCATCTCAGAGTCCGCAAGACTGACGGCATGAAAGCGCAGCTCCAAAAGCTTGTCAGAGTTCTCTCTCTCTCTCTCTCTCTCTCTCTCTCTCTCTCTCTCTCTCTCTCTCTCTCTCTCTCTCTCTCTCTCTCTCTCTCTCTCTCTCTCTCTCTCTCTCTCTCTCTCTCTCTCTCTCTCTCTCTCTCTCTCTCTCTCTCTCTCTCTCTCTCTCTCTCTCTCTCTCTCTCTCTCTCTCTCTCTCTCTCTCTCTCTCTCTCTCTCTCTCTCCCCTCTCTCTCTCTCTCTCTCCCCTCTCTCTCTCTCTCTCTCTCTCTCTCTCTCTCTCTCTCTCTCTCTCTCTCTCTCTCTCTCTCTCTCTCTCTCTCTCTCTCTCTCTCTCTCTCTCTCTCTCTCTATTACCCTCTCCCTGTCTCTAGTTCAAACTTAGACACTCTTCAGTTGGCGAAAAAAAACAGATGCAAGGTGAAAATAAAACAGCAATGTCTGCCCCAATCGCTCTTTACATTCGCCCTGTACTTCAGCGGACCGGAGGGACACGCCAGCATCGATGCTCAGAAGCAATAATATGAAATCCTAGGAATTAGTAGTAGGAATCACTTGAGAATACCGATCCTGCTCGTCACACGAAAAGAAAACGGTAATCTAAGTTTTTCAACAGCGACCAAGCGTTAGTTTTGTAACGTTTAGCCTATTATTCTTTATCTACTCTCCAACCGCGCGCTCTCCCCTGCTAGCTTTGTCATGTGGGAGTGCTCATCCACGCGTTTGGAGCTAGATAGACTCATATGTATCTGGACATTACCCGTCCATAGCCACTGCTCTGTAGCGGCCTCTACCGGCTGGGGAGGGAAGAGAAAGGTAATACCAGGCAGGTAGCCAGAGAGAGAGAGTGTGAGTAGATGAATAGGACATGCTTACTTGATATTCATTGATCTTTCGAATGCTATTGTGCTTTTAAGTATGGTTATATCATCTGGGTATTTTATTTTAACATTACTGAAGATGAAAATGCTTTAACAAAAAATATGTGTTTGTAATGTATATTCCTAATGGGCACACTTATTTCCTTTCATGCTATAAATAAATCCCTGAGACTTTCTGCAGTGTAAATTGCAAGCACTTTATTTCCACTAATCAGTTGCCAGTTCCTCTGGACATGGAATTCTCCGTAATCTTTGGTGCTGACATGGTGGATGAGATAATAATGCAATGACATTGCTGTTGTGTGCTCCAACTCTGACATTGCAACATGAGCACGCACACACACACACACACACACACACACACACACACACACACACACACACACACACACACACACACACACACACACACACACACACACAGAACCACACAGACACTCACATGCACAATGTATCATTGACTTCACACATACAGACCCACAGACACACTCTATAATACAGAAAAACAAACACAAACACACACAAGCATAGTTGGTTTGTCTTCAGTTTATGTGTAACACTATTTCTATCCTTTTCTGGGCAGCACGAAGCATATCAGTGAAGGGGAGAGACAGGGATTGAATGTGCTTTGTAAAAAAGAAGTGCATGTGAATATTTTATATCCATGTCTATTTGTGTGTACGTGTATTTGTGTGTGTGTGTGTGTGTGTGTGTGTGTGTGTGTGTGTGTGTGTGTGTGTGTGTGTGTGTGTGTGTGTGTGTGTGTGTGTGTGTGTGTATGAGTTTGCGTATGCATGTGTGTGCGTCTGCGTTAACTGAGCTGCCATAGTGGTCCCAGTGGGTGAGTGGTAGCTCCCCTCAGGCCTGTACCACGCTTAGTGTAGCTATTACCCTGCATGGTGGCGGGGCCCCCGGGGGCCCGGAGCCTGTTTAAATACCAAGTGCAGATGGGTCGCGCCACGGGCCCGCTGTGGCAGTCTGCCATCAGCTGCCAGCTCCCAGCGTCTGCACCGCGGAGACACTCAGGAGGTCATACCCTGACAAGTAACACCAGCACCCCCAGCCTGTGTCCCTGCTGCCCCCCTCTCTCGCTCTCCCTGTCTGGTTCACTCTCTGATCCGTTCACGGCCACTGTTATTCCCCTGTATCGCTCCCTCCCTTCCTCCCTCCCTCTCTCGCGCGCTCTCTCTCTCCCTGGCTGGCTCCCTCGCCCACTGTATGTTATGTATGCATGCCGCTCTGACACAAAGTAGCAGGAGAGGGTAGTCTCTGGGACGTCTGGCGCAGGTCTTCACAGTGGCCTCACATGAATGGAATGTATAGTGAGGCAGGGATCGCAAGTGTGTATGCTGTGAACAATAGGTTTGGATGTAGTGTGTCTGTGTGCCTGTTTGTGCTTGGTGTGTGTGTGTGTGTGTGTGTGTGTGTGTGTGTCTGTGTGTGTGTGTGTGTGTGTGTGTGTGTGTGTGTGTGTGTGTGTGTTTTGTGTGTGTGTGTGTGTGTGTGTGTGTGTGTGTGTGTGTGTGTGTGTGTGTGTGTGTGTGTGTGTGTGTTTGGATGCATTTGTGACCTGTGGGGTGTGGTTGAAGGAGAATACAGTAGAAGTGATGATATGTTCTATGTTTGTAGGACTGAAGTAAATCATATCCATGGGCGGAGCTACCTGCTATGGATTCCACCTTGCCCCCCCCCCTACCCATCCCCTCCCCCTGTCACCCAATCCCCTGCTAAATAGACACAGTGAAGAAAGTGAGGGCTGGTGCAGAGTAGAAGTGAGCAATATGAGGCAGAGAAATAAGACACAAACCCCTTAAACTAGGCAATCTAAAGGAGCAGGGTCTCGCGCTAATGCCAAATGCAATGCGTTGTCTTTGTCTCCCAGCCAGCAAAAGATTAGACCTTTGTACTTTGTCTGTTTCTGGTTTAATTTGATGTACTTCAGGGCAATTAGTGGAACCAACACAGTCTCTTTTTTTTATTGGCCTTCATGTGTCTAATGTTGCTATTTACAAAGCAGGTCTAAAGCAGAAGGATAATTAAAAATATAGAGGTCCATTAGGCTAACATTTTTTAGCATTATAACTAAAACACACTCACAAACTGTTACCATTTAAAGGATGTCAACAGTGGTTTCATTTGGTGTTTTTTGTTGGTTTTATTCTGTGCTGTCAGAACATTGGTGATCTGATCATTCAGGAATTTAATGAGCTGTTTATCAAAACAGGTCCTTTTATCATTTGGTCCTAGAATTGAACAAACAATTTGCATATAACTGTTCTGTGAATGTTATGTATTTGTAATGAAAATTGGTTATTCATCACAAAAACTAAATTTTGTACAATCAATTCTAAGAGACTAAATCCCCTGGTTAATAATTTCATGAATATTTCATAGCCAGCTGACGCTTTAATAATAATACCAATCGCATTCAGTTATTTTGTACTTTTGTACTTTTTGCCTAAAATCTAACGAGCCTTCTATATTACTCAGTATTTCATTTTCTGCCCTTTAGATAGTTGTAAGAAAATCTAATGATAAATGTTCAAATGTCATTCAATATAACAATGTCTTTCACACACATAACATGTATGTTATTTTTATTCTAAACTTGTACTGCCTTCTAAGCCATGTATTACTAATTGCACTAATGTTTTATTAATTGTATTCTCCTGCAGCTAATTCATTTGTCACACAAGAGATTCCCCATCGCTCTTGTTCTCTTCTTACCAACAAGCATGGCTATGAGTTGTAGCCTATTTAATGTCAAAATAATGTAACCAGTCCATCTGCTTATTGGATCAGGCAAAGTTTCATTGGAATCTACTGTTGTTTGTAAAATATTTAATAGGCCTTCTTGTTTTTGTGTTTAGACCAATGGGTCAACAATCGCATGTTTCAATCAATATTAGTAACTGCTTTGTTTATGCTTAAGAGGAAGCTATTCAAATGTTTCAACATTACGAGGGACAGTTTTAGAAGGGTCATGGCACAAGTATTTCCTGAACTCTGTCACCACCATCACTATTTTCATGAAGTCGATCACGCACCACATAGGGATCCAGAGTCCTACTGCGATAGGATATCTTCTGTGGGGGTGGGGGGGACAAGAGTGGGTACAAAGTGGGGACCAAGGGGGACAGAGCCTTGGAAGGAAACCAGTTTCCTGTTTCGTTACCGAGATATTTTACTGAATACATTTTTTGATTTAACATGTGTATTTCTACAGAGGACAGTCTACACGGTGGTGGCTTGAAACATTTACAGACACATTTCTAGAGTTTACTATCTCTACTTTTCTCCAGCAATTGTAATGGTCAAAACAAATAATAAGCAGAAGAAACTGAAGCATACCGATCACCCAGAATTGAGCTTGTCTGCAATCAGACTTGCTAAAGTAAGGACTAAAGAGAACAATCATGCACTAATGAAACCGTTTCAACATCGTTGATGCATTCTGTCCTAATGGTTCCATATATGGTCATCCTGAATGTAGCAACAGCATGGCAATGATAAACAGGAAATATTTCAATGGATCCATTAGTCCAAGCAAATGAGTCATTAATGACTCTAATTTACACAGAGGCACAGGCCTACTTTGCAATATTGGCTACGCTGAAACAACGTAGGTTGTGAACCAAACGTACCTCGAAAATAACGCACTCTATTTGAGAATGTCACAACAAACTTGGTGAACTTATCACACAGGACATTGTACTTCTTAATAATTTTATTTTGGTTGCTAAATTGGCTTTCATGCCACTGACGCCATTGCTAGCTAGCTTAATATGCTACAGGACATACAGTAATAGCAAACTATGCTATTGCACTATTGTTTTATTTCAAATAAAGGTTATTAATTAAAAGCTACCTACCTACAGAAAGAGTATCAAAGAGGGCCAAAGAACAGCAGAATACAGAGGGAAGAGGATATTGGATGCAATATGGATGCTCAATATTGACATTGTGGAACAAAGAGCATCACACATGGATTCCATTTTGTCTCTGTATTTACACTCCTCACTGCTGTTTGTTTTTCTAGATTTCCCCAAATAACTTATTTTTAAGGGGAAACCGTCAGCAATACATTTTGAGAAAACCATAGCCGACAAGTGTAGACTTGTTTGATTTACACAGAAATGCATTGAAGCTTACGAAGGCATTCAGATGCAAAGCACTACCACCCCCGAATAGAAAATATTTCACAATTCAAATTCTATGCATCCGTAAGAAAACAAAAACAAAGATTGAACATATAGCGAGCAGCATTTAAGAATTCGAAACACTAAGGCATGGGAATAATTTTTGCAGTACGTGCACTTTTGAGTATCAAAGCACGAGCCAGGAAGCTTATCAAAGCTTGTGTGAATACATGTTGGCTGTGGCAGGGGGCTTGCCACAAAAGGTTGCTCTCTCGTGAACCTTTGGTAACCTTTTCTAGCCACTGACCTTCAATAATGAGACTATGTTGTCTCTTGTTCCTTTGCACAATCGGCCATTGAAACAACGGCTATTCATAGAGTCCACACCACCTCCCCCCCGTCTGACCCCTGTCCTCGCCAGCAATTAGCTGCTGTTGCAATTCCACCTTGCAGGGCACATACCATACTGCTAGATAACTAGTCATCTATCATCCATCCAACATGTTGTCTTGTTTATTGCATTGTTGTATTCGTTGGGATAACTGCACCTCGTCGGCAACTCCAAAACAGGGGTGATAGCCTTGTTTCAACTATGCAGAACAATAGAGAAAACAATTTAATGTTGTATAGATATGTATTGTTGTTGATAAAACATATTATTATTATTATTATTATTATTATTATTATTATTATTATTACTATTATGCAAGCCGTACTAGTTAAATAAGGAATAGTGAACGAGTACAAGTAGTATTCATAGAAGTAATAGTGAATGAGTATTGGTATATATTTGATCATGCTCCTCCTTCACTCTCCTTTCCTACTTCTTTATCTAAATAAATCCTGCTCTACATCATACTCTCTCCTCCTCCAGATCTCTGCTCCACACACTGCACATAAGAAATGAGAGGTGGGGGATGGTACAGAAGATGAATGAAGCTAAGAGCAGCCAAAGATAGGGATGGAACAAATGGAAAGGGGCACAAAACAAAGAAATCACCTTTACTGGTTTCAAGTCTCAAATACATCAAGTATTTACACAGGAAGAGAGAGAGAGCGTGTGAGAGAGATGGCAGCTTCACACCTCTTTCGGATTCTCTGAGAACCGATGCAACCTTTTTCGGATTCTCTGAGAACCAATGCAGGCTAATGGATTAATGTTTCTATGTCACATGCACCGAGGGGGTTGTGCGAAGTTCGTCTGAAGACATTTACAGCTTTGTCTTTTAAAACACAACCATCTAAGAAGAACAGAGGTATAGACCGTAATGCGAACAACATCCGTGGAAGGTTAAAAACAAGAGAGGATTTATTTTGTTACCTTTTGTATAAGAAGGACATTTCTCTATGTGGATTGTGATAAGCTGCTCCTTCACCATATAGTGGCCCATATAGAGCTATTAAAACACAATACACACAACTGAATTGGCTCTTTCTGATGGAGAACAGATGCATGGTATACAAGCACTGAGCAACAGTATTCCCTCTGTTGGAGAGCACTCTTTTGACTTCTGCACCTGTCTCAGGGAGCTTGCCGGTTGCGGTCACAGGCACTCTCTGTGATTGGTAAATCTAATCTTAGAAAATCCATTGCCATTCGACTCTCCACCAGCGGTGGGGTCTAAGAAACATACATTAGTGATATCAAATCTCCGGTTGAAAGAAGAAATATATCTCTTGATAATTTAGTGCACCCGAACAGGTGGTGCCCTCGCTGATAAGATTTTTGTGTTTTATTTTAGTTATTTATTTCTTTTTTTAATTCATGACACATGATATGTAAGGTGTTATACCAATTTCACGCCTTGCTTGCCTTACATGGGCACACAGACACAAAGGCAATTGTATAGATGTGTACATAGATGGAGCAACCTAATGAGAAGTTAAATCCACAGCATGGTGAAACATCCCATTCAGGCCATTTGACCCATCAACTTAACAGAATTAGAAAGGGAGAATTGCACCCCAAAAAAAGAATGCCAATATCTATGAAGCTCAATTTAATTTTGGCTATGTGCCCTTTGAATGTTTCCTTGACAGCGCCAAAGAAATATGTATTGGAGCACTCTTAGAGCATTTCCAATCACACATCAAAACCAGTGGAGGAAAGCCAAAACAAAAGTGACCTTTAGCCAATATGGTATATTAAATATGAAAGGTCAGCCACATGGTTGGAGGAGGGTGTTGTGGACTAGCACAGCACAAAAAGAATAAAACTGTTATATATATTGAGGCTGATTCAGTGTTCTCCATGGAGGGTGTTTGAATGTGAATGCCATAGCACTGAGCAGTGTACAGAGAGCTGTACAGATAGACACAAAGAGCTATATGTCTCCAGGACATTGTATATGTATACAGAGTAGGTCTGAGACATGGTGTTTATGTGTGGTGTCCCTCGTGAATTGCATCACTGTACAGCCCTGCATTAGATTCTTGCTAGTCATTTGTCTACGCTCCCTTGGCCCAGCGTAATTAGGCATCATTGAGATTATTCAAATGTCTTCTGAAAGGAAGGTCTCCTTTGTCAGTCTCTCAGCCCTCCACACTAAATGGTATTAATCCATGAGATACATCATCATACAACTATGAGTTGTGAATACACGGCTGAGTATTAAAAAACCTGATTAAATGGGCAGTATTTGCAGTATTTTGGAGGAACAAAACCTTCAACATATACAATATGAAATGGTATTACCTAGTTTTAATTATAACACTTTTATTATAGCTAACACTATTTGGAATGACGATGGAAGACCCAGAGTTAAGAGTTAAATCACCTTTATAATGGATCCCAAAAGTGTTTACTCGTTGAAGAGTTATCGAATATCAGCCTAAATATATACAGCCTAAATGTTGCATTAAAATGAAGAATGTATACATTTCTGTATAATGGCTACCTTTGAACTTATGCGGCAAAATATGAGCATATTCCAAACATTTAGCTAATTAAAATGTTTTTAACATTGGCCATTGGCAAAAATAAACAGACCACAATGGCATTTAATTGTCTGTTTATTTTTTTGATTTCTTCTCATCCAACCTGCATCAAAAGATTCCATTTCCTCTTGGACCATGAATAAATATCAATTATCCTTACTCTGACATTTATAAGAAGTTAAACATAATTCATTTGTATCTGAACTATGAGAGTTCACAGTCATGCTAAACACAACATATCATAAAGTATAACTATGTTTTTCCAGCTATTTAAACACATATTTTTCCGATCCGTGAACCGGTAGCTCCAGCAGAGCAGTATATTGAGATTAAAGTCTGTTTCCCTGTTGAGTGCCATTCCAGTTATGCAATTCCTCAACAACATTCCATCCCCTCATCCAGAAGAATTCACAATCATACTCTTATCTTAACTATCTTCGCTTGCTTCCGAGAACAGTTTGGATTGTTAAGGATTGTGACCAATTCTTGGTTCAATTACACAAACAGACTTATAATGTCTTATTGAGCTATTTTCTGAGTGACAAATGGCTCTCATAAACCACCAAGTTCCTTTGTCAGTAAAACACTTTTCTTCTTTGTAGGACCTTGGCAACCTTCAATAAGGACTATCTGAACCACACAACGCTGGCAGGTCTCTCTTCATCTCACTTATGACAGCCGTAATTTGCTCAAAGTACTCCACCGCTTCTCCGCTTCAGATCAATGGCAGTTGATGATTTGTGGAGACATTCACCACTTTAGCGCAACTAATCTCATGCAAAATAATCAACGATATATATTTTCCAGGAGCAATTTTCATCAGGGCTGAGACAGTGTCCTGCTGTATATTTTAGATGGAGAAAAAAAGAGCGCAGACATATCTACAAATTTATGCTATCTTGTAAAGTTACATAAGGCCTTCTAGGCCCATGGCATACCTAAATAAGCGAAGGTTGCGTAACAACTCTAGAACTGCACTTTGCTGTTGAATAGCAGAACAAATTAAGTAGGTGCACAGGAATCCACAAGTGAAGCAAAACATTGTGCCAGATTCCTGCTTTTGTTCTCAGTGTGCATTAAGTCCTGTGTTCACATTTAGAAAAAAAGATACAGCTGTAAAGTATTTCCTCCACTGCTGGTGACTCACAGGAAGTTTAAGGGGGAAAAAAGAAAAATAAGCTAGTAAGTCCTGTGCAAATACATGCACACATGTGCACACACATGCATGCCTCCCCCCCCCAACACACACGCACACACACACACACACACACGCACGCACGCACGCACGCACGCACGCACGCACGCACGCACACACACACACACACACACACACACACACACACACACACACACACACACACACACACACACACACACACACGCATACACTCATAAAAACCTTTTCTCACTAACAAATGGACACAAAAACATCCACACACACGCACACACACTCATACACACATGCAAATACACGCACACACACACCCACACTAGCATGAACGTGCATGTACACACATGAAGACATGCCCACACAAACACACACATACACACACACACACTCGAACACCCGCAAAAAACATGCACATGTATGCACACATATGCCAACATGAAAGCACACACATGCATAATTAGTAAGAGACATGGATAGACGGATACATGGACATGTATATACATGTATACATGTGCTGTTATGCATCGATCTTTAAAGACCACAGAGAGATTCGGTAGGATGTGGGGGGTTGAGGAAAGTTATTAATCAATGCTCTGTGTAGTGTGCCTTCTTAAGGATTCAGAAAGGCTGATGTTATGAGCAAGGCCTTTCATGGAGTCATTACCGTTTGACGGGAAACATGTTTTTTTTTTTATCAGTGGAACATTTTTTTCCATTTCTATTTTCCGCTCTTGATGTGAGCTTTGTGTCAAAGCGCATGACAGGACTTTGCCTTTATCTGCTGTGATTATATTACTGCATCGGCCTGCACATCTCTATTTTCTCATTCTTCCCCTCTCAAATATCAAGCACAGAAATGACTTGGTTTTAGTTCCCTCTGCTCAGATCTCACATTTTTATCTGGGTCTGCTCTTAGCGTTTGCATGCAATTATCAACATGTTTCACCGCTTTAATCAGCTTTTAATCTCCATATTAACCACTCTGATCCCCCCTTCCACCCAATCACCCGCATATCTATTCGATGATCTCTTTCTTCTGTCGTTCGTTCCAACTTTAATTATGACTCGTAGTAGCCTATTTCACCTAAGAAACGATCTGGTAGTAGGAAAACCACAGCCGCAACTGCATAGCTAGATCATATACACACAATTAAAGAGAAGGACCTTGGTGGAGGTATTTTTACGGGTTTTTTATGCCTTTATGGACAAGAGAGATGAAGGACACTGCATTTAAAGAGACAGAGAGTGATGTCACGCTTTAGATTCTGAAAAAAGGGCCGCTAACAGGCCCAACTGGCTAGGGGGTTTGTGGTTGAGACACGAAACGCACACCTTGAATCACTTTTAAACAAACAAGACAAGGAGTCAGATTGAACAAAAGAATGCTTGCATCAAAGCCAGCCTTGATAGGAATCACAACTTGTATTTGTGCTATTTTTGAATAACTTAAAATACAAAATTGTAACAAGGGCCAAGAGAAAGTCAAATCTATTACACAGTCTCATTGCATAACCATGTTTCCCAGCCTCCCTTCCAGGCCTTCCTCCGAAGTCACACCCCCAAAACAGGTGAATGGCTCGCTAGCTTTAGCAATAGGTCTGCCTAGCCGTGGGGAAGCCTCCAGTCATGTGCAATGAATGCAGGGGCATTAGTTCACACAGATAGGCGGGTAGGTAGGTAGACAGGTAAACCACCCAATCAGTTAATTTGTCCAAAATGAAAAGATGGAATGGGCTTACTGCCGGCCTGCAGCTACAGATACATGTTTTTTTTCCTCTCTTTTCAGAGCATTTGATTTATTGATTGCTTTCGGGATATAAAGAGAATTTCGACAAAATAGGACAAAAAATGCTCATAAAATAAATTGCCACCCTATCTTGAAAAGAGACAACGAATCAGGAAAAAAGCATGAAGAGAAAGCAATTCACTTTATTATTGATTCTGTATGTCGTAAAAATATGGACACGGTATGCATGAGTCATTAAGCTTGGGTCATGACACACCTAGAAACCGTATAATTGCCATGAAATGGAAAAGGTAATTGACTGATCTCAAATGCAATTTTTTAATTGATGTCGAAATAAACATTGATAAAAAAGTATTGTTAGTAGTAGTGGTTTTAGTAGCAGCAGTATAAGCAATAGTACTGTAGTAGTGGTAGTATAAGAAACCCTTAGTTCCAGAAGAAATGAATCCATTAGATAACTGCCTGCATACATTCAAACTCTTGCCATTTGGTAGAAGAGTCTGATAAAATGTGAATTCTTCACTCATACAATGAGCGACTGGTCACTGGGATTAATAGAACAGCTGATTACCGAGGCAGATCAGTGTGCCATTTATGTTATATATTATTCATAAAAACATGTATTTTAATTGTATTATTTATTTTCTGAGGCTGCGTGAACAAATTGTGAAGCACTAGGCTGGACCCTTCTCATGCAATATTGAAAAGCTCTCTTGAAAAATGAGAAATAAAATAAAATATTTACCACAAATAGCAGTATTAGTTATAAATATTAATAAGCACAAGGCAGTTTACCTCTGAGAGAACTTATTGACAGAGCTTGCATATTGTTCTGTAGTTATTCAGCACCAGCCACAGCTTCAATATATAAGCTGTTCCAACAACTTTTGATAATAATAAGTCTTATTATAGTTTGTTTGAGCCCTAATATAGTGCTCAATATATGTATAGACATCAATATTTTTTTTTAAGCCATCCTGGAATTTTTAAGCCATCCACTAATATTATAATTATTATAATTAGAAATATAATAATAATAATAATAATAATAATAATAATAATAATAAGTAAAAAAAAAAGTTATTATTATCATTATTATTATTGATACTAATATTAATAGCATTAGTATCTTTTGTTAATATTTTATTCTTTGAGCAATATTAGCAGATGTAGTAGTAATAGTAATTGTTCTATATATTTGTCCAATTACATCTTCATTGTGAATTCATCCTCTTGCGTCATTGATACTATAATGAGACCTCATCACTATGCAAAACACACTGTATAAAAGTGTGTGAAAACACAGTTTGGATAAAAACACAGTTTGACAGTTCAAACTGTATAAAAACACAGTTTGAACAAAAATAGGTATTCATTGATGCATAGTAGCTAATTAGTTAATAACAGCCATATTATATTTATGTTGAGATACGCTGAGCGAGGAACAAGTGTACAATTAGGCAACAGGCAATGCGATGTTGCTCTCTCATCCATGGCCATAATGTGCACAGGTGCAGCTTAACTCAATTGGAAAAAATGTTGCTATGGTTATACATGAATACAGCCCCATGCTACCAGTAAAACGGTTGTCGGGGGGGATTTATAGGATTTATATAAGCTAAAGACTATTCTAGTGCAAATTCTTGGACTGTTTCTATTGCCTTCCCTGAAATTCACTTATTGGATAGTAATATTGAATACAGATTGGATCCTCAATATTTGCTTTGTTATTATTTATTTTTTTATTGTTGTATAAAAAGATGAACTAAGATGCTGATGATGTATTATTATTATTCGTAGTGTTTGTTTTTGTTTTCCCTATATATAGGTTTATATATATATATATATATATATATATATATATATATATATATATATATATATATATACATATATACATTTTACAGTGAACAGACAACAACCTTTGCCTTAATGGATATAGTCTGAACATGCACTACATTAGGCATTCACTGTGGATTCTCACACTGGTAGCAGTTTAAGATTTACCATTCACAATTCACTGCTAGATTTCCAAATAAATACAGATATGATATACATAAATATATGGCATGTATCAGGAAGTAAACAAGAAGTAATACGTAACATTTGGCGGTCTTACCTTTTTTCTTTGCCACACCATGCAACGATGATGGCCAGTACTTCTGCCGGGGACTTGTCATTCAATGTATCTTTTAACCGCCTGTCTGCCCACAGCTTTCCCAGCTCTATCGCTTTTCACTCTCGGATTAACCACTCATTGACAGGAGGAGTGACTTGATTGACAGCTTAAGGTTTCTGCTTGCCCCTGCTCAGGGCCTCCACTGTCTGTGTCTGGGCCCAGTCTCTTCCCAGAACCCACATTTCACATTCCGTTGTGACTGGACGACTTTTTTACATTTTTCACTGCTCAGAAATAGCAAGGGAAAGTCCTCGAAGCCACTTTCACACTGTACAGTCGGAATCGCTGCAGATATTGACAGGT
>NC_044060.1:14742908-14802908 GCF_902167405.1 Gadus morhua
TCCTCAGATAAACTCAATGTGACAAGATGGTTACTTTCTCTCTCTGCTGTGACAGTTCATTCTCTACTAGGAAAAATGTCAAAAATGTTTAGCTGCGCTTGACTGGAGTTAATTACAGAGCCTGAGGCCACTCTGACTAGTGCTGCTAATGGCCTTGACTTACAGATAAACCTCCATTTACCAAGAAGGTTTTTTCTTTATTTTGGAACTGATCTAATTTACTTAAGATCAAATATTCACGCCAAAGCCATTACATTGACAATGTTTAGAGAGCTGAGCATTTAAACAAAATTACTTTGATGAGCTTTTATTTTTTTTACTTTTGCATTCCCCAGGGTAAAGACTGCGTTTCCCATGAGCACTGTCATGTCTTTTGCAGATGCCTCTGGTGGATTTGTCTTGAAGAGAAATGTCCAGGACACTTTTTTAAACAGCTGTTAATAGGATGACTAGTGCCATGGGAATGTTTCAGTCTTATGTCTTTTTTGTATGTACACCGTGAATCTGCATTGTCACATTCTTTGGGGATGAGTTTATCATCTAGACATTGCTTATATTTGACAGATAAACCAATTGATTTATATTGCCTAAAGAGATTAACACAGTTATAAACACTATGTATGACGCTATACAGCATGTAGCTTAAATAACAGTTTGTTACTGTAATTTATCCACATTGGGAGAATGTAACTAACTCCAAAGTACGCCATCATTTACTATGGTATCGTTCTGACATGAATCCTCTCAACTTTCACAACCGAACATTCAAGGTCCTGCTACTTGTGCTTTTGCTTTGTCAAAAAACAATGCTAGCTGTCAGTCACTTCTCAGTTCAATGTTTCACGGTTGAAAATAGAGGAATGTGATTGGATAAAATATGCCAGCAGAATCCTGAGTCATCTTCTGTCTGTATCGTGATCTTTAAGTTATTCAACGGTAACCGACCTAAGAGAGCAAAATCTTTGTTTTGTAGTAACTTTAAGCCAATACATTGCATAGCACTGAATATATAATCTGCCGAAATGTGTCCATGAGGCTGTTTTCATGTTCCAATCCCAGCACTAGCTGAGAAGTGTTTCATCCTGGTTCTTGCACACAACATTAGCTTAATTCTACTGCCAGGGGCCTTTAGCATGGCAGCTGGCTAACTGCAAGCTTTTCCCCAGGAGTGTGCACTTTTTCTCTTTTCCTGTGATGGTTAAGTTACACATGATACATGGCAGTTACACATGCGGAATGTGTTTGACACATTATCAAATTACAAATTTATTTACTTCATTGTATTCTGTGTAAAACAATTCAATGGTAGAATATTTTATTATTTTATTTTGAATTTAGAAGCAATGTAGGAGTGTTTTTCAGTGTTTCACTACTGCCTACTCCTGTATGCAGTGGTGTAATGATAGTGTAAGTAGTGTAAGTAGTGTACTCAATGTAATGATTGCATTTCTGGTTTACATTTATGTTTGTTTATTGTATCCTTATTGTTTTAAATAAATAAAATCGAATAAAATCAAATAGGAAATTAGAACCTCCGGCGTCAGTAGTGTAACTGATATTATGTGTAATATCACTCAATAAATCACAAAATTAAGAACTGGGGAATGAATTATTAATTAAGTATAATAGCATAATAGTCTTTACCTGGCTATCATGGACATTCAATATTTGGCTGAATGTCATGAGGCATTTTACCTAAGTGTGTGGAAATTTAGCAAACATATTGCGCATGCTAGACTACCCAAACAAGCCGCAATTGCATGCTTTCAAAATCAATCAGTACCATTGAAAACCTATCCTATGACTGTTGTAGGATTGGTTGGCCTTCATCGTCTAAAGAAGGATATCTTAAGCGCTTTAACACAAGGCTGTGTGGGAATCCAAGGCAGCAAGTGCCAGAGCAGGAGTCATAATCATTTGCAGACAATGCACATCTGCCTTTGGCATGAATATGGCTGTCAGTCTCATTAAGACCGTCCTTTGCAGAACACAATCTCCAGCATTATGCTGTGCTGCGTACCAAAGCATCCAGCGACAGCCACCCTTGACAAATGTTCAGTTTGTATCAAGAAACAAAAGCCCTCCAAATCCCCATGGGAACGGGAGTAGCTCTGCCGCTCATCAAGCTATGCTAATTATCTTTTTGCATGATTAATTAGACCAATTAGAATTACTGTAGGATGAGGATGATTCCCGGGTAGGTACAAAACATTAATTAGTCATAAAAACATTTATTAATGTTCAAATTTAATCTCAGGAAACACAATGGGATTAAGAGCAAAAGCCAGTTAATATGTGCCAATCACGCCGAGCTGCAGATTGAA
Source organism: Gadus morhua (assembly GCF_902167405.1). Classification (NCBI taxonomy): domain Eukaryota; kingdom Metazoa; phylum Chordata; class Actinopteri; order Gadiformes; family Gadidae; genus Gadus; species Gadus morhua. The sequence continues at coordinate 14,745,233 of NC_044060.1, forward strand.
TGAGTGTCATGGCTTACATTGTGACACGCACTAACACACACACACACACACACACACACACACACACACACACACACACACACACACACACACACACACACACACACACACACACACACACACACACTTTGACTCTCTGTTTCTCTTTTTTTCGCTATTGCAAACATACTCACAAACACATGCACGCATGAGTACAAATACACACACACACGTGTGTGCACCCAAGCACGTAGGCACACACACACACACACATACAAAATCACTAACAAACATACTCACACAGCCTGCTGCCTGCTTCCTACTGCTGTACTCACTCGCCTTAGTATAAACAGTTACCTCAACCCGTTGAGTTGTTGCTGTTGTTGAAGACTGGTGAACCAGTGAAGGACAAAAACACACAAAAACCGAGTGCCGTTATCGTTCGAAAGGAAATGCTAATGTAAAACAACGAGGGCCGTGTTTTTCTCTTATTTACTATTTTGTACACATGTTACAAAAGTTCATATTGGGAAAATTGTAAAAATGAAGTGTAAAAATTATACTGAAAGCGGTATTCAGAGAATCTTTGAGCTTGGTCCACACACACACACACACACACACACACACACACACACACACACACACACACACACACACACACACACACAAATCAAAGAGTCTACTAGTGTACCATGCACAGTTGTTCTTGTGAAGTCTAAATGAATGTTGCATGTTTCAGTTTAACACCAACAATACACGGCGGTTCTTTGTCACTTACACCCCCGCCCCACCACAAGACCCAGGCTAAGAAGAATAGAAAGTTAAGGAGTGTCAGAGTTAACATGAAAAAACAGAAGTATTATTTCCCATCATAACCAGAAGCTGTGCAGGATACTGTTTGAATAATGAGCATATGTCCTTGTCTCTGACCACAATAGGTGGATTAGAAAGGATTTCCGGGTGTTGTCATTGTTGTATTGTCACCAAAATATTAAAAGAAAAATATGTTGTGCAGTGCAGACATATCTTGATGGTTGCTTTGCAGTTAAAATATAAAAAAGTGTGCATTGATGGTACTGCTTTGTTTTATAACATCTTATTATAACAAGCTTTTTTGTATCCCAAAGCTAGTTTGATAAATTGTCTGTGCTGAACAGGTTTTTTATTGACTTCTGAACGCTATTCCACATTTTCCTTCTTCTGTTTTGGCTCAATTAATCTTCGTGCATTAATAATGTGTTTGAAAATGATTTCATATGCCCAGAGTACATGACCACTCATTCCTTTTGAGAAAATGAAGCAGCTGTTGCAATACAGATCAAGCCTTGTTTTGAATCAATTTGACAGACCTAATAGTGGCATGATTGAACATTGCTCGAGGTGTGAGGCTGTGAAATATTATGTTTTACAGGTCTTGATGATGTTAGTTTAATAAATAGTTTAATTGAAGGCCTGACAAAACTGTGTCATGGCAGGCAATCTCATGTAAATCTGCTTTCTTTTTTTCTGCTTTTGATGTCACTTTCTTGAAAATCTTGTGTGCAGAAAAATATAGCAGTGCAATAATGTCCAGCACTAATGTAATACCTTTTTATCATAAGCTGTTGCAATGCATGCATAATACACTGTTGCACCTTTAAACAGCTCAGACATATGGTTAAGGAAAACTGTGTTCTCTTCAAACTGCAGAAAATTTGCATGATAGGATGTGAGAGTTGGATGGATTTGGGGATTATACGAAACATTGCTTCCATTTCTAGTTGATTGTGGTGAGGAGAAGAAACCCGTTTGCACATATTGCAAGGAATATGGAAACACACACAGAATCGCAAAGTGTGCAGAGGAAAAAAAAAACACTTCAAAGAAATAAACTACTCTGTGTCCTTCAGGCTTTCTTTTTTTTAACATTTTTTTTTCTAGTCTTAAATGTCTTGTTTTTTAGGGGGCTTATATCTCTGAGCAGCTCAAATGAAGTCGATCAATGCCGTAAGTAGTCTATACGCTATGCGGTCACATTCTCCAAATGTGTTTTCAGGGGGTAGTTGTGGAGACCATGCCAGGCCAATCATGATGTCTGTTGTTGTCCATTATGATTAGATCAATGGGTCAGTGTATTGCTGCACGGTTGACTGCTACTCACGATGACCAGGCAGACAGCAATCATCTATGCGCATATCCTGACATTTTGAATTGATTCTACTAAATATGCATTGCATCTGCGCTGCCAATTAATACTAATAAATATAGAGGCCTGATAACAAATGTGAGGGTCAAATTTATATTTGATATAATATAAAAGCTTTGGTCAAAAGGTTTTTTTGTGGAATAACATGATTGTTTATCTTTGGATCTCAGTCCAGCATTTGACCTAGACCTAATTACTTGTACAATATAGTAATCATACAGTATAAATATTACAACAAACACCCATAAATTACTGTACATTTTCATCATTTAACGTTCAGCACTTTTTAGGACCTTCTTAAAAAATAGTTGTTGTTCTTTACGTTTTAAAAGACACCAGGCTTTATGAGAGATAACCTTTATCTCTTCGCTGTCGGTTTGATTGTGGTTGCTGTGGAGGTCTGACTCAGCATTCAACATGAAATACCAGTGGCCAGGTAACGTTGATGAGCCATGAAGTCGACATCACAGAGTAGGTCTTGTTAATCGGTGGTGTGTTCTCCGCCTGACACTCGCGGGTTCTCTTGAAAGGTCAAACACATGGCAGCAGAATTAGCTGGGCTTTTCTTCTGTTGGTTTACTGCCATCAGTATCTGCTAGTCTACATTCTCTCAATTCATACTTGGCTATTTTTCTTCACAAATAAAAAGAAAAGCAGCTTTTAGGTATTCTGTAAATACTCTAGTTGATTCTAAATCATTTAACACGTAAGAGCTCAAGAAAGGTAGAATAGAAATATTTAAGTATTGAAATGCCTGGAATGCCGATATTATCTCCATCTCTGTGCTATCTTTGGTTGGACATTTCAAATCAAAAGAAGAGGGACTTCTACGGTTTTCTTATGAGTCATCCATGAAATCCTCTGCATAAAGGTTACCTGACTCAACAACCATAAATGTTCTCAAAGACTGTTACATGAGATTGAGCACTGAAACCACCACAGTGGTGGTGTCACGTGCAGCTAGACCTTTCAACATGCGCATGTGGTTTCTGAGTCGTGTTTTTTTTTTACCTATTATAACTTTGTTATATCCTGTTCTCTGTGAGACTCCGATATAAAAGTCCTCTTTCGGCATAAGATCACTGAAGTAGTTGATCTTATGGATGTGCTATAGATGCAAACCAAATCTAATGAATACAAATAGAAAATAAAAATAAATACTGGTGTATTTTGTATTTGGTTCCATTACACCATCTACCATCTCACAAAGGTTTATATAAAACATGAAATATCTTCCTGAGTGCAATCTATATTGATTCATTTAGATGAGCATTGAATATTTTAATGAATGTAATCCTTACCAAATTAATGCCAAAGTTTTGTTCGACTAAACGCACATTTCATAACCACAAGAGAATCGCATGCACATACTGAAAACCCATATATGTAGGCCTCAGTACTGTGTGTAGATGCTATAGGTCATGAAAACATTTATTTTAGAATGAATTCATGTGTTTATTCATACATTTCGATCAAACTAAACAACTGCATCTTTTCTGACATATTCCTACTGATAACATATTTAATGTATTTTGTACTAGCGTGAGAAACCCACGGACTGACCTTAAATGGAACGGATGAAATCCTGCACAGGGCCCTCTAACAAGCAAAAAAAAACTTGTGGGTTAGGCGGTAGGAACGACCGACGCTGCAGTGGTAGAGGTAAGCAGCCAGAGTGTAAGCCAAAGCTTTTAAATACAGTTTAGAGACTAATGATAATGGCTCTGAATAGACATCTTCAAGGTCAATGGATTTTAAAATGTGGAATCAAAATAAGGCAAATATAAAGTGTAGCAAGGTCCAGACCGTAGCTTAAAGCATGAAACCCCATAAACCCAAAACTTCCTTGAGTTCAAGTCTGCTCTGCAGATACATTTCTGTGGTTCGGAAAAAAAGCTGATAAGTAGGAATTTGTGATGCATACATTGTGTTTCTTTATGTACCTCTAGTTATTGCCGGTGCACAGCTCATGGATAATTCACTGGCAAACTTAGGAAATATGAACTTTAACACAATCTCTAAAGGGGTGATGACGTCGAACGCGTTCTCTAACAGAATCAAACAAATGTACCTTACTAATATTATAAATCAATGTTCCTTTGTTTTCAGGTCATGCAACCCTGATGTTGCAGATGAGGAGATGTGTGACTTTGTTTGTGACGACTCACTGAATGACCTCGTTTAGAAATCTGCATATTTGAAGTTTGAGAAACAAGCCGCACATGCAGTTGGCTCTTGGGTGTTCCCTTTTGTGTGTGCTCTCTCTCGCTACTCGTTCACCTCAAATGTTATTGTCAGTAAACATGAGTTTCTTGCTGCACAGTGGTAGTGGTGGCGGTGGATTGGGGGGGGGGGGAGTGCAATAATATAATGTTTTATTCATCTCTGCCACTTCCATTTATACCTACAGTTGGCTGGAGTTGTGTACAATCAAGAGCCTACTGTCCACAAGTCTAAAGGGGAGAAACCGAGAGGCTGTAGTACACCACTCTGCAGTCTTTGCTCTCTGATTTCATTCCATGTTTAGCACAGTTCTTCCACGATGAACATGATGATGATGATGAAAATTAAGGTGATGATTAATTTGAAAACCAATTGAAAATCACTGAATTAAAGAAAAGATAGGACATTTTTAGAAACCAGTCAGAGTAAGCTAGATGCAGGTAGCCAGGTTGATCGGTAAACAGCTAGGCTAATGTTATGCAAGTAATTTCTTACAGGACAGAGAGAGAGAGAGAGAGAGAGAGAGAGAGAGAGAGAGAGAGAGAGAGAGAGAGAGAGAGAGAGAGAGAGAGAGAGAGAGAGAGAGAGAGAGAGAGAGAGAGAGAGAGAGAGAGAGAGAGAGAGAGATTCTGCATATAACTAGGGTATGAACAACACAAGAGGATGACCAAATAAGGATAATATTACGGGAGAACAACATGTTGTATAGGATGGAGCTATGTGTCATTAGTGTCATTGACGTTGTAACCACCCTTCACAGTTTCATTTACTGGGAACACAGAACCCTAAGCAGATCACTGGGGAGGTGGAGGAGAGGTGAGATGCGGTCAATGTGAACCTGCTGTCATAGTGGAAGCAACCATCTCTCCTTTATGCCATGACTCCCCTTAACCTTTCAGTTGGGGTCAATTCTCATGTATCGCACGTATGGACAAAAAGCCAGAGAAATGCAAAGCTAGAATTCAAACCAAGGGTTTTTAGAGAAATGATTTGTCAAGGTGGGGGAGCCCCCCCCCCCCCCCACCAGAGCTAACCTCTTAGACCAAAGTAATGTAAAGTCTGTGAAAACGCAGCGTGGGAGACAATAACCAGTTTCCTCAAGTTTCCATCAGCACAGACCAGCAAATGCACGGCTGGCAGAATGCCAGTCAGATAGCACGCACAGTTATGGAGTCGGTCACAGTAGAGCACCACGCAATGTCTAGTGCGTGTTAAACCAAGCAGACAGCACTTATGAATCACAACTTAATCCCTACAATCATCATCGATAGGGAAGGCTTAAACAACGATTGAAACTCAAACAATACCAAAAAAAAACATCTTGGTTTCCATTTGTCTGTCTGTTTCTTCCTTTCCCTCACTCTTCCTTCGTGCTTTGAGGAAGAGCACACAAGCTGTATGAAAGAGCAGTGGAATTGTCCAACCGAAGCTGCTTACATAAAAAAAAGACTCACTTAAGTAATAATGAGGGGTGAGAAATGCGGTGCGTTTAAGTGAAAACACTGTTCAATTATGTATGATTAGAAGCCCCTTAAAAGCTTTGTGGGGAGGGAATTAGAAGAAGAAAAGCAGACACAAACAGAACATGAAGTCCAGTCCAGAAGGGCTGGCTAGATAGCAGACATGAAATTGTAAATGAACCCGAAGCGCACACAGGTGACTGCGGAGCACTGAGCGAAATCCCTTCTGTCTGCTTGGACAATCTTTTGACCTTTCCTGGATCTAGTCATGTCACCTTTTAGGGGGTGGGGGGGGGGGGGGGGACATAGCAACCCCCTCGGTATTTCTGTTTTCATTCATAGTCGAATAGTTAATTTTCTTAACCCATCCTAGAGCAGACATTTATGACAGTGAATGCAAGAGGGAATTATTCCAATCAACAGATGTGTAAATGACATAGCTGATGCAATGCCTTGTCGGTATAACCTTGGGCTGAATACCTTAGCAGGTACCGCCATGTAAACAGGGTAAACATGGAGGAACTACAGATTCAGTAACTTTGGACTCTTTATTGGACTTTCTGTTTCCTGCAAAGCCTCGACCACCACTCGTTCAATTCACTCTTGCCGATTTTTCTTTCGGTCTTCCCTGTCACCGGCATCATGCATGTTTTCACCTCTGAAGTGATTGTACCTGATTCATATGACAGCCCTTTAACCCTGCGTGTGGCTGTCCATCAACATCAGGCAAAAAAACACCCAGGGGCATGTAGGAGGCAGGACCAAATCTGGCTCTCTGTCACTCAGCGGACCCAACATGAAAATAGAATGCGCTCCAATAAACCCCATTTCTTCTGCTCTGTTTGGAATTCTGATCCAATCACACAAAGTGGAAATTATCTCGGGTTTTTAAACATGCATTACTGTGTATGCCACACTTGACGTCCATACTACTTATACTACTCTAGAATCACTGTTGTCTATACAAGACTGTTCTTAATTACATTTAATACACTCTGATTTGAATTTTGTAATATAAGGGTTAAAAATACATTTCATTAAAATACAATAACCAAACAGTCTTCATCACTACAGCTAATCTAGATCTTCTGAAAATATGAATCATGAGATTATACATAGTGTGCACAGTGTGATATGATGTGAGGGGACGTGCACGGATCAAAATATTGCAACAAAGAAAGAGGCACCAGCAAAAATGTTAACAAAAACGACGCTTCTACAATATGGCCCACGCGACAACATTTACAAAGATCCACAAGGGAAGAGCTCCACTCATTGGTCATCAGTAGTAGCACATCACTTATATATTCATGGACTGAACTACATTTGTGGATTCAATTATATTAGAGGAGGGATTGTCATAATTAATAAAGAAAACGACCCTACTTGGTTAGCACCAGGATAAAATGCGCTGTTCCAGTTATCTTGTTGTTGAAACAACGATTTGGAATGAATTTATTTGAAATAAAATCATTGGATATTAATCATGAGTATTTAGGTAATGTAGTAATTGTAACTAAATATATACGACGAATATATGCGTCGTAGCCTATAATATATGAATGACGTTTCATGATAATTCCTTGGTTGAAGTGTACCTGATAACAACATCCTTGCTGAAAGCAGTTTATGCTATATACGAGTAATGCAATGTTCTTAACGTTGCCAAATATTCGATTGTTTATTTGTTATTTTTTTGTTAAAAGCACAAAACATCTTTCTGTTTCTGTTCCTGAGATTGGTTTTCGGGTACATGGAGGAGGACATGCTTCAAAATAAAAGTTCATTCAAAGCATAGTCACGTGATTCCTCTGTTTACAGACATCCGGAAAAACATGGAGGACAGCACTGGCAATAATCCTCAATCTGTTGGATTTACGGAGAAATTAAAATCTTGGCTCTCATGGTCATGGACCTACATATGTTTCATTTGGTTCGGTATGGTGCTGATCATGATATACGTTCTCCGGAGTCCCTTGAAACTCCAGGAAAGCTTTACCTCAGGTAAATGAATGCATCGGTTAGCTAGCCATTGTTAGCAGAGGACCTGAAATACTAGTTGACAGCTCGCGGTAGCAATTCCTTTCTTTGCAGTCTTTGCAGAAAAGTACCTTCAAAGAAAAAAAAAAATGAAAAACGAAACTCGCCTCACGTTTAAATTAGACCCTCTATACTAGTGTACAATAGCATCCTTAACTTGCTTGCAATATGCAGTGTGGACGCTAATTAGTCTCCTATTGTGCTAATGTTGTCGTGCATCTATTCTTCATACATTTACATTCGCATATTTTTTACACTGCAGAAGAGAAAGGATAGAAATGGTGAAAAACGCATGTTATGAAGTCATATGCAGTTTGAAATGTTTTGCTTGTTTGAAATCAAAGGATTTTGCGCTAAATGTGCCCACTTTGTTGTTATTTCAGCCTCTGTGTTCCTAAATACATTGACACCTAAATTCTATGTGGCACTTACTGGAACGTCTTCTCTCATCTCTGGACTCATATTGGTGAGTTCTCATCGTCTTACTTGATCTGAGTGTGCAACTATTATTTTAGCTTCTTTATCATGCCATACTATGGTTTAAGGGATAATAAGGAACACCACAAAGAATTGACCACGTACTGTGCACCATAATGGGCACGTTTTACTTCTATTGGCTAATAATCAGCCTGTTGCTCAGTAGGTGATTGTACACAGTGTTCTTTGTAGGATATTGTTGACGCACCATCAGACAAATCATGACTATCTCCCCGTCTTTCCTCTCAACAGATATTTGAGTGGTGGTATTTCCGTAAATATGGCACCTCATTCATTGAGCAGGTGTCAGTCAGCCATCTGCGACCTCTTCTTGGTGGTGTGGAGAGCAGCTCCACCAGTGGTCTGTTCTCCTCAGTAAATGGAGATGCAGAGCCCAGACCCAGCGTTTCAGGTACACATTGAAGACATTGGGCTGTGGTTGTTCTGATTGTCTCTAAACGATGTAGGAAATTACACCTGCTGCACCATCTTCAGTGGTTAGGGTTGGGTAATAATATTGCTTTTGGTCTTTTAGCAGCACTCTATCAAAACAATAAGAAACTGCTTCATGTTATGGACATATTTTATAGTCTTGATTAATGACTATGAAACTGGCCTATATAATCAAAAACGTAGGGGTTTATTTTTGTTTTAACAGTTTTCTTTATTAAATGATTGTGATAGCGTCCAACGTTAACTTTTAGAATTGTTTCTTTTTACCTGCCAGGGTGGATAAATCGACCAGCCATTTCTTAAAGAATGTAACCGTGAGATTTGTTTGACTGGCCAAATAGTCAAAGGTATCTGCCATTTGTTGGTGGTAGGGGTTCATTTTGGACCCTGGTGCTATATAACTTCATTCAGGATTCCTTATCCAAGCTGTTCTGGTTCACATGATAATCATGACCCTGTCTAATGTTTCAAACTAGGGATGCAAATTATCGAGTAATTCATTAATCGATAGTTGTTTCATCTCATCGATCGATGATCGATTAATTGATAAGCGGCAATTCTTCTGAGAAGCTGAATTTCCTTCTGAATGTGACACATTTAGGTGGTAATACAACAAAGTCGTTTAGTTGTTGTACTTTACAATACTTCCACATATTATGCATTTGGCGTCTTTGTCGTCATTAACCAACTTAAAGTGGCTCCATACTGCACTCCGTCCTGCCGTGTTCCAATACCCGTACTGTCCGTACTTACTAGCCAAAATTTGAGTACGCAGTACTCCAATTCAGATCCGGCGAAAAGAAGTATACTTCAAGGACCCGGATGCCGTACTCAAAACGGGCTAATCGTGAAGTGTGGATCGAAGGACACTCCCCGTACTCAACGGCAGCCTTCTTAGCTACGTAGCAGAAGAGGCGGAGCCAGGCTGAGCCAAAGTCGGCGCATTTTCCACATAGCCTGCATTAATAGTCATTTTGTAGTTTTTATAGCTTTTTATAGCTGCTAGGCGTAAAGAGTTCACCGTTCAAAGCGGGATGTTTATTGCGGGGGAGGAGCCACGGCGGCAGTCGTGATCGTAATTTCCGGTTAGTGCACCACGGAGTACTCGATTTGGAACAGCACTCACATCTGAAAAATTAACGTAGTAGCCAGTGCGGATAGTATACTTCCTTTAAGTATACTCATGGAAGTACGGGTATTGGAACACGGCCCTGCTTTGCTTGTGTTCCCGCTTGTGTTCCCGCGTGTGCGTCAAGTACGTCTGGCGTCAAGTGCGCCCTCACGTGGACGGTTGGGGAATTACGGGTTAAAATGCGATTAATTGCAAGTAATTTATTTTAATCGAGTAATCTCTTATCGACAATTAATCGATTATCGATTAATTGTTTGCATCCCTATTTCAAACACAATATCAAACGGTGAGAAATTATTGCAATTAATCTTGCGTCTTCTATTGTGTCCTTTGCTTTTACAGAGTGTAAGGTCTGGAGAAACCCCCTGAATTTGTTCAGAGGAGCAGAGTACAGCAGGTAGGTTGCTTGGATACAAAACATGTAAATTAAGCTAACTACATTGAAAGCAAACTGCATGTTAATTAACTTGTAAGATGGCACATGAGACGTCCTACCACAGGGCCCCACTGGAGCATCATCAATGTCACGTCCACTAGACGCTACACGTGCTCTACAGGGAGCAGTTAGATGGAAGAGCATCCGTGTACTAAGAATAATGTCATGAGGGAAAGTGGTTAGTAGAAGCTAGCTTTTACAATCGAGAATTAAACTGCGATTATTTCGCTTTGTACTAAGGAGGAGAACCTTTCATTGATTATTATGGCAGCATGTCCGAGGCGATTGAAAAGGTTGTCGTAACGCCCATTAAACACAACCATGATGGCACTGGTGCAGTCGAGACGTTGGGACATATTTCAAAATTACTCTAAAGGTACCGGGCCATTGTGCTCCATGGTGCATTTTGAATGAGTATATCGCAGCATTTTCACATGCATGCACGCACAGCCAGTGAAATATTGTTTTTCTTTGCTTGGCAGGTACACCTGGGTTACTGGGAAGGAGCCTTTAACGTATTATGACATGAACCTATCTGCACAAGACCACCAAACCTTCTTCACAGGGGACACTCAGCAGTTAAGACCGGAAGACGCTGGTAAATTATTATTATTATTATTATGAATTAATTATTCCTGTTATTCCCTGACTATAAAAAATGTTTTGACAAATCAAGGGCAGAGTAGCAAACATAGCTTTGGAGTGATTTTTGATCGAGTCAAGGCTAAGTGGAGACACTTGGCACTACAAAGCGTACTTATGTTGTAGGATGTGACATACCCCAGCATCAATGCGCGTACATGAGAAATATGAACAAGCAAGAGCCAGATACAAAGCTTGTGTTTCCTTAGATGGAGGGCTTTTTGAATTTGGTGTTTGCTTACGTTTGAGGGATGTTTTCAGAGGCTGCGGAGATGCATCTTTTAATACGTGTTTGATTGTTCCAGTGATGCAGAAAGCCTGGAGAGAGAGAAACCCGCAGGCCAGGATCAGAGCAGCCTACCAGGCCATAGAGATGAACCATGAGTAAGTTCTGTGCCACTCATTCATTCTTATAGTTGGACGGTATATTTATCTTTTTTTAAACTTATTTAAGCAAATTCAAGTCAAAAGAAGAACTCTGCATGAATATCACTATCATGGCATTTGTAAAGCCATGAGAAGAAATTAACCTGAATAAATGTATTATCTTCATTGAATCAAAATAACTAAAATATTTGGTATAAATTAATCAAAAACATGTTGATCGTGTCTGTGCGTGCGCTGGTGCAGGTGTGCCGCAGCCTACGTGCTTCTCGCGGAAGAGGAGGCCACCACTATCACAGAGGCAGAGCGTCTCTTCAAACAAGCACTTAAAAGTGGTAGGAACCATCATTTTCACTTCCTTACATTCAAAACACACAGATTCATCGTCGTACTGGTCTCCGTGCCCTGGACAAAGGAGAAACGCAACACGAAATCACTGTCCGTCTACACCATTTTTTTATGTCATTCATTAACCTCCTGCTTGTTTCACACAGCAGGAAAAGATGTCAACCTGCTGGTGTACATAAAGCGGAGACTGGCCATGTGTGCACGCAAGCTCGGCCGAATTAAAGAAGCAGTTAAAATGATGCGAGATGTGAGTGATCCCTGTGCTGAGAGTTCATATGGCTTGCTGGGTCTATTTATTGAATTATTCATTCATTCATGCATTCATTCATTCTTTCATCGTGGCCTCTGAAAGCAGCGGGCAAAGGTGACGTTTTCTTAATGTGTTGGATGTACTCCAGGACGTAAGATTAAAGACCAGTTAAAAACAACAACATGCTGATGTTGTAATCAATGGCTTTAACATTTTTAGATAAAAGCCTTGGTTGCCACTCTTAAATGGGCTGAATTTCTGCATAGTTGCTTTCCTTCGACACTCAATGGACTTCACAATTAATGAACACACACACACACACACACACACACACACACACACACACACACACACACACACACACACTATGCAGAGAAGGGTTAAGTGGGTTAAGTGTTTGGCACCAGGATACCGTGACCCTCCCCCGTAGTTGCCAGTCAATCTGCTCCACCTCCTTAGCTAACGCTGCTCCACTCTTCATGATGAACTGTCTGACGGATTTCTTCATGTCTTAATTGAGAATGTATGTGGGGCAAGCTGTGGAGTGTTCCACTGTTACCTTCGCCAAAAGCGTGTTTCTCACTCTGTTTTTCATTTGCTCTCTTCACAGTTAATGAAAGAATTCCCATTGTTGGGAATGTTAAACATACACGAAAACCTCTTGGAGGCCCTCCTAGAGCTGCAGGCATATGCTGATGTGCAAGCAGTGCTCGCCAAATACGATGGTGTGTGTGCAAGATCAACAATATAGCTGCATTGAAGAGACATGATTGTCCATCTTTGTTTTTATTGAAGTGTTTTAATTTCTTCTCCTGAATAGATATCAGCTTGCCAAAATCAGCAACGATATGCTACACATCTGCACTTCTGAAAGCACGGGCTGTTTCAGATAAGTACGATTGTGTTTTTTGTATGCAGTTTATACTGGAACAACATAATTTGCCCATAGCGATATACTTAACCTATTGTCTGTTTACTAAGGTGTGTGTGTGTGTGTGTGTGTGTGTGTGTGTGTGTGTGTGTGTCCAGATTCTCTCCAGAGGCAGCGTCTCGGCGAGGGCTCAGCACAGCAGAGATGAATGCTGTAGAGGCCATACACAGAGCTGTGGAGTTCAATCCACACGTGCCAAAGGTCAGGCAACAACAAACACACATTCACACATAAGCGCACGGGCGCACACACACACACGGACTCATTAAAAAAAACTAACACACACACACACACTCAATAAAACACAAACACACAGACTAAATAAAAAACGCACACACACTCAATAAAACCTCAAACACTCAATAGACTAATAAAAACACAGACGGCCCCCCCCCCCCGCACACAAACACACACTCAAACAACTGGTGAGGACCAGTACATCTTAGTCAATCTGCATGCTGGATACACAAAATCCTGACTGTATGGAAACAGCCTTTGTCTGTACTGCTTTTAAGCCAGTAGAGCTGGTTGTCTGGTATCATGTTTATTATGTTTTACCAGCAGGTGTCACTAAAGGTCCTTGTTGGTAATTGCAATGTTGTGCCTATTTTCAATTGGGATTTAGATCTTTCCATGTCATTGTCAGGTTGATTTTAGGATTGGTTGTTTTTCATTTGTGTTAAATGATTTGGGCTTGTATGGCTTTGTTTCCAATTTATTTTCTTGTATATAAGTGATCACAGCATTGTTTCCTGAATAATAACGTCTAAAATCGATGACTAAATCATTACTCATATAAGTGAAGAATATCATCATTCAATATACAGATTGGCCCCATCGATTCAGCACATATCAATGTAGCATGTGGTTGTGATGCAAAATACACAGCACACACTTCCAACAATACCCTGGATGTTTCTGCTGCCCTCTACATCTCTTCCCACAGGGATTAGGCTTGGGTTACACACACACACACACACACACACACACACACACACACACACACACACACACACACACACACACACACACTCTCCTATCTACCGCAGCACAGTTTTGTCTTCATTTATCCTTTGTTGTGTGTCTGTGTTTCATCTCTCGTGCCTCTCTTTAAAAAGAGAGAGAGAGTGTGTGTGTAGCTTGTGGGGGCCACAGACTGGGGGGGAAGCTCTTTGATGGGTTCTTTGAAGTGAAGAGCCCTCATCCTCCATGTCTTTCCAACTGTCACCCACCTTACTCAAACCCCACCCCATCACCACTACCCTGCCTTGGGCATCTCTCTTGTCTCCCTCTGCCCCTCTCCCCCTTCCTCCTTCTCTTTTATCACCTCACACACAGACACAGCCACACACACACACACACACACACACACACACACACACACACACACACACACACACACACACACACACACACACACACACACACACACTCACACTCACACCGAGTGTTGACATGTTATCATGGACAGACTACACAAATAAAAAGGGCACATTTCCCCACACCACCTGGGCTCTGCGGTTTCAGAGTCAAAGGACACCTTACACTTGCCTCGTACAATAGACTAATCTGACTTTTATCTTCTGCTGTCTCTCCGGGATAGTTCACCTGCCGCTCTTGCATTGAAACCGCCCGGCTACTGTCACGATGCCAAAGTAACCGAAGGGCACTTAAACAGACTAATAAACGGATGATGTGACATTTATTGGGTTGCTGTATTGTTGTTGTTTGCGCAGGAGCTCTAGTAAGTGTGCATAGTTAGGCTCAGGGGATGTCATAAAAAAGTTCTCCAGCAGTAGCTGTAAGGCCGCGTTGTTTGGCGCCTGGCTTATTTACTGAACTAATAATGAGACGTAGACAAGTGGAGGCAAAGGCAGCTGCTCTTGCAGCTATTTGTACTGCCAAGCAAAACAGTTCTTGAAAATAAAAGCATCCATATTCAGGTCTGGATGTTTGGAATTCCTCAGAGATCCCATTTTGCTATAACCTTGACGTGTTTTACTTTCAAATGCTGGAGCATTAAAGCTGTCATATTGCGATAAATTAAGCTGTAAAATGTCAGGCCACCATGAAATGGTATATTTGTCATAATTGTGTTGTTGAGATTGAGAGATTGTTAAACCACATGCAACCTGTCCACCGTGAACACCATGGAATTTAATCAGATCTGGAGAATCAGAGTTTGGGGATATTACCACTGACAACCTAAATCAATGCATCACGCTAGATGTTGTGAAGATAATGCTTAGATTCAAAGTGGAACTGTGATGGAGTTTGTGTATTTTGTGTTGTCGGGTGTGTCTAAATCAGTCACCTGTGATTTAGGTGGTTTCTGAGAACCTCTGAATAATATATGAATATGCTCAGTCATACTTCGGTGAAGTTAGCCAAGCGTCAGACTGGAACTGTTTAACTATTCTTCATACTTGTGATTCATATCAGTAAATTCTTCAGTTGTTAATTTTTTATATGGCTTCTGGCGCAAATATCCAGTTATGGAATGGGCTGAACCACTCACATACTTGTTCACGTATCCTTGTTTCCCAGAGTCATTTTTCACATGAGCAGGTTTCTCAAGGGTGTGTGACTTCCACCGAGAGGCCAACAAAGAGGGCTGCGATGCAGTGGGCTGTGGCCACAAGACAGGTTATACACCGGGAACGTGGGGCCTTAAACAGCACCCTTTTTTTGACGTCACACACCGGCTCTCTTGAACCGTTGCTAAACCCTTAGTCTCGCAAAGCCCGACCAAACTACAGCAAGTAGAACTAAACCCTAGACACCTACCGGAGCAGACACACACGTGTGCACGTACTGTACGCACACACGACTCAGTCAAACCCGATGCCCTGTCGTTGCTCACCTCGCCCTATTGTATCTTTCACCTTGTCATCCTTCCTTTTCGCCCTCTTCTATTCTTTTTTTCTTTTCTTTCATCCCTCCCTTCTCCGATCGTTTACCTCCCCCTCTCTCCCCCTCCCTCCCTGCCTCCCTCCCCATCTTTCTGTCCATTCCAATCAGGCAGTCCAGCACTCCGTGGTTAGGAGGCTGACAGTAGGCCGGATGCGTGCTTGGCCGATCAAGGGGTGTGGGGCCTCTTCAATCTGCTTTGCATTTGCATGGAGTCCTTTTGGCCCACGTTCCTCTGGGCATCGGTTGTGACACGGCCGGGCCCATCTAGCCCGCTAGTTTGCTCCATTTCAGGGAGCGGTTTCTCATCTCACCCCATTTGCCTTGACAGTTCCTATTCGGGGGGTAGCCTATCATGGCGAAGGAGCCGGGCCCCGTGGTCGGGTTCACATCTCAAATTGGCTTTTTCGTTCGTAAATTGAGTCGCACCATGTCTTTAAATTGAGGCGCACCATGTCTTTAGGTCTAAATTTAGATGGATGAGGTTTGACTCTGAGATGAGATAAGAGAGGGTATTCCCTCCTATTTCCTTATTAAGTGTTGCTGGCGTTATCCTGCAGATTCTTTTCCTTCTTCCAGTTTTCATGAACATAACCCTCAGTAGTATTTGGTGGTTCTTTCCAGAAGTGCATATTTGGTCGTCTCTCTGCAAGCTGTTTTGAGATAAATTTCCGTCTACCTTCTCCCTCACCAAACCCACTGTTCTCATTGTACACTTGTGACAATTGCATTGTTTGTATTGTGGGTATAGTCCTACGGTGTGCTTGTGTGTGTGATGGTGTTTGTGTACTGTGGGTATAGTCCTATACTGTGTGCGCATGTGTGTGATTGTGTTTGTGGACTGTGGGTGGAGGGGGTTAGCCAGTCAGGCTCTTTTGAACACGACGGGGGGCTTATGTCACCGTCGCATGATTAGAACGAGACGGCCTCTCGTGAGTTATGCCCTGGGCTTATGACTGGCCCAGGATAAAAGAGGAACACATGAAACACAATCCTTTCATCAAAGAGGCAGCAGAGCACAGGGAGGTACGGTGTACCGAGCAGGAAGGAGGGCCGGGACGGTGGGAGGAGGATCTGACTGCCGAGGAGGTGTCGCCAGGTCTAGCGTGCCACGGAGGACAGCTGCCCTGCGCCGCCCCCCCCCCCCCCCGCTCCAAACTGTTTCGCCTTGAAGCAAACCAGACAAGGGGTCAAGAGACATAATGGTCGCCCCTCACAGGCGAAGCTTCAGACCTATGCACGTCTGTAATGAGGGAGGAACCACGTGTAGATTGGATACCGACAAACTGTTGCTGTGGCTGCTATTCCGCCGTTTGATAAAGGAATAGCAGCAACAGCGTTTGTTTATATTCAACAGTGGTTTTCTCAAGCAACTGGATCTGCACCAGTCTCAGCTATATGGTCTAGCTCTGTTGGCACTGTGTGCAAATAACCCCCAAATGTAACCAATATTATTTAAGATGTGCAACCTTTTTTAATGTTAGTCTGCAGTACTTAAAAGGCGGCTCTGTGTAACCTTATTGCTGGAACATGGCATTAACATTGCCAGGGGTTCAAAACCAATGACATTTAACAATTATTCACAGAGGGGAATAATTGTTGTTGTATATACTACACGTGAATACTCCAAAAATAAACAAGATAACACTTTTTGGCGGGATATACTTGTTTTTTATAGCGAACAAAGCGAGACATTTTGCGATGAATACAATATCCCGAGTTTGAGATCTCCATCATGGGATATTGCCCAATATCCCGAGATAGCTAACCAATCAAATTGCTCCATTTTAGGAGGTTCACGAGTAGCATATACTAAATTGATATTTATTTACAATAAATAATCAAATACGTGGGGTATAATTATTAGATAAGTATGACAACGGGATGTGATTAATATAGAACAAGTACAGTAATGCAGTCAATCTTGAACCAAGTAAATAAAACCATGAATGGAGCAAAGGGTTGACTAGTCCAGTGGCTTGGCACACTGGACATGACTGAAGGTGTTCCAGGATGTGAACGCGCCTCAGAGGCCGGGGCCTGGGATAGGGCAGCGGAGCGGGGCAGGGGCATGCTGGGATTGGCCTGTCTTCCGTGGCAGTCACGAGAGGTTCAGGATCACGGTTACCTGGCGTGTCAAAAAGGACCAAGGAGGAAAGGAATTAGGATGAGCGGGGTTTAAAACAGGCTGCTTGACTGACTTGTCTGGCTGGTTGTCTGTCTGTGATCACAGCACTGTAACGGCTCACTTGCCGACCGGCTGACCGACTTTTTGGCTGGCTGGCTGGCTGGCTGGCTGGCGGGCCGGCGGGGGCCTGTGACCATGGAGGGGATTAGAGAGGATTATCTGTGGGGTAACCTTCGCAAAGTGTCAGTCTGAGAGCCAGAGCGCTGCGGTGCTGTCTGCCTGGGAATTTGGCCCAGCGGGGGCCTCGGCCCCACACGCTGGATTAGTTAAACACAGAACCTGGCCACACTGGGCCACACAGACATACCACACATAGAGCGGCCTCCTCAGGAGGCCGGGAAGCCGTTGAGAGGCTACCACGCGTTCAGTCCGGCACTGGGCGTCTGAGAACACACAGAGAACGGAGGGATGCATTCCAATGTATCGCATCCAAGCATGCTCTTATTCTTAGCCAAGATGGCCATTTTTCCAAGACGCGGATGGCACTCGGTTCACATTCTATACATCGCAGCTCTCCGTTACGGGGGCATTCATCAGCACGGTGGGTGGACCGAGCGACTCGACGGGCCAGACCTACACAGCAGGGAGGGGGTGTAGTGTAACAATAACACACGAGAGAGCTTTGGAAAGCTTTTCCCTCCCACATTGAACAATTGCACAACAAGTACCTCACATGAGGGAAATATTTTTGTGTCTGTTGACAGTTAGCAAGTGGGAATTGCACAACAGGATGTAATGGATGAGGTATCAACTTGGAAACGGGGGGAGAGAGGCGAGGTGATTCAAACTAAGTAGTGACCTATGATACTGCATTGATCTCTGCAGCTCCACCAACAGTGAGGTTAGATTTCCTGGAGCCGGTAGGAATAGTTGAGGTCCTACCAGGGTGGTGATTGTTTGACAACCCCATGGCTGACCATGTCCTTTTCACAATGCCACCCGCACTCCTTAATAATTACGTTGGATCTAACCACTGCGACATACTAGTCATGGTACAGTCCTGGGGAGCAGCCTACCAGAACACCCAATTATGTTTTTGGTAACCTTTTTATTGCGCGGTCGGGTATGACATTATTGCGTGCGCTGTATATTCCATCAAATATAGTGCTGACAATTGGCTTGTTCAAAAGGACACAGTTGAGAAGCTGAGTGCAGAAACACATTGATTATGCATAGATCGATTTTTATTGAATTTGAATAAGCATATTCTAGCACTGCTGTTTGTTTGGTGTACAGATAACCAACCAAATATTTATGGTGTACGGTGTTCTTTTACTTTTGGTCACTAGATTCAAAGCTTGTGTCTGACCTATGTGGCTCAATCGGTGGAACATGGCATTAACACTGCCAGGGTAAGGGGTTCTATTCCCACATTGAAAAACGGTCTTCTCTGACCATAATGCCACGGCCAGTGTGTTCTCCTTGAGATGTCTGATGTTGATGTTGGCACACAAACTGGGCGTACCGCAGCCATGGAAGTATTAACAATTAACTAAGATAAAGAAAAAAAATCGACCTGAGATTGGACTAATTCTACCAGACCTAACAAGCGTCTGGAACAGCTCGATGACCAAACACGGGTAAATCTTGGAGATGGATTTGAAAGATGGAGACTGCTTGGAGCCCAGTTTGATTTCAAGACTGATGCTGCATGAGTTAGTTTATAATTTGCTAACCTATTCATTAGCTGATCAACCAGTGATCAGCGTACTTGTCTGCGCTTGTCATTGTCAAAAGAAATATTTTTTTGGAACTCCTCTCCAATCATCATAATCTAGGCTCGTCTCGTGCTCGTGTTGGTTCAGTGGCCTCAACCTGGTAACCCGTCTGATCTTCTGGTTTGAGGAGGAGAGGTCAGGCCGACTAATATTGTGATTTAGACTCAAATACACATTTGAAACGATCTGTGTCAATTTAACATGTTATAACTTTCATTTTTTTTGCTCCTAATTGTCTGCGTTGTGTCTGTTAAAGCACTTTGTAAACGTGCTATACAAATAGTTTATTAGACGTCTATGTGCATGAAGAACCCGATTTCAATACAGACACCCTACCGGTTGCTATAGGCTCATCCTTTATGTTTGTGTGGTCTCTTGCTGTGTTGCAGTACCTGTTGGAGATGAAGAGTCTGATCCTGCCACCAGAACACATCCTCAAGAGGGGAGACAGTGAGGCGGTGGCGTACGCCTTCTTCCACCTGCAGCACTGGAAGAGAGCAGAGGGGGCCTTAAACCTGCTTCACTGCACCTGGGAGGGAAGTACGTACAGCTCGCCAGCACAGCCACGCAGTGAGCCATCCGGCGCAGGGGTTTCAGTTGTTGACTGAAATGTCTCACCTTCTTTAGTTATTTGAGATTTATTTATGCAAGTTAAGGGTTGTTATTTTATGTGTTATTTCAAGTGGCACAAGACGCGCAGTCATTATGTTCAGTCACTGAGACAATTTAATGTTCGGCGTGCATTCAACGCATTCCTCCCAGACACTCAATCTCGGTTATAGCGTGCAATAACCAACCTGTGTCTTTCTGAAAGAACGGGCTTCACTCTCCTTGTCGTTTATTTAATTGTATATGTTTCGATCTGAGTAGCAAATAGTAGGGATAGAAGCATCCCTGTGTTAGGTGAGTGCTACATGCAGTGCTCAACTATTGTTCTATTTATTCTTTCTTTCTTTATTATTCTCTACAAACTTTGGGACCTATCTCCTTCCTCAATTATCACCTAGAGCAGGGGTTCTCAAAGTTTTGACTGCTGAGGGCCAATTTTGGAGCCCAAAATTTGACTGAGGGCTGCCAAAGGAAAAAAAATTAGACGGGAAACGCCGTAAGCATCCCTGTGGTGAAAAAAAACATTGCACCGTGGACCAATGGGAGTGAGGTCGAGTGGGGTCTAAATCACGAAACTGAGGTTCATCCTTTCAAAGTAATGTACAGTCGAATTAAAAACTAACAAATGTAACAGGATTTAATTGAAAGCTAGAGAGAGTAGACTTTCCTCTTTATATGTATTTATTTTTGTTTAAATTAATATTGATATATAATAAAAAAATTTAATAATAATAATAATAAAAAAAGAAGAAGATTTTGGACTTACATCTGTATGTCATTGCGGGCCCCCGGGAATGTTTCTGCGGGCCGCGAACCAATGACCTATAGACTCCATTAAAATTTTAAAATATTCAGAATAGCTTGGAATCGCACGCGTCTTTTCAGATTTTTTAAATATTTTATACTTTTTAAGATATTCTACTTTTAAAATACTAATAATCTTATTTTTAACAAGGGAGTCCGAGGGAGGATGGCGGAGCCGTCCTCTGGTACTTCAACAGTTTAAGACGTAACTAAATCAACTTTCAACCGTTTATCTTCGTTCAAACCATTTAACAAATCTACACACTTGTATCTTCAATAATATCTAAACGGAATTTCGATATCATTTAAGCTTTCTTCAGAATCACAGTTTAGTTTCATACCGGCTTTGTTTTCAAACCGAAAAACAAAAATTCTTTGTTAGAATTTTCAACCCGAATTTTGATATCATTTAAACTTTATTCAGAATCACCGTTTTAATTTCATACCGGCTTCGTTTTCAGTTGGTCTCATTGATTTACGTTGACGCTGGAGCGTGAGGAAAGTTCAGCAGTGTTGCCAGATTGGGCAGTTTTTCCCGCCAGATTTGGCTACTTTTGGAAGACGTTCAGGCAGTGTTGCCAGATTGGGCTGTTTTTCCCGCTCTATTGGGCTACATTTTTTTTGATTCATGTGTAACTTTGTACACATTTGTTACTTAGGCCTACTCTGCTAAATATATATGTAAGGAATAATAATAATAATAATAATAATAATAATAATAATAATAATAATAATAATTGAAGCCGAAGCAATTACACGGCTACTTGCCAAAACGAAAAATAACTTCACATGGTTTGTCTTTTTACAATTTATTCGTTACCAACATTCGTAGTGTTGATCAGCAGTGAAATAGTCCACCAAAGACGTTGACGTCGCTTAGCAACCGAAGACGCTGGGGTTGACAAGTTACCGGACTACTTACTACCCATGCAAGTGAACGGAGCGTTCCACGGCATTGAGAAGACCCGTGTAATAAAGGCCTATAATATTTCTGTTTATGGCATAGATTTCTCCTTAGATTAGGCCAATAAAGCAATGATAAAAAAAAAACACATACGCTCGATCAAAGGCCCGGCCCGACCGGGATAGTGGTGGGAAATATCGGCCCGGCCCGGTCCGCGGGTCGGGTCGATCAAAACCCTCATTGTTTTACATGAATTGGCTAAACAAATGACCACTGTTGCATATTTAAACACAATTCAAATTGTGCAGAGAGAATTATTTCCATTGGTTATTTTGACTGGAGACATTTAGAATTTTCGGTCCTGCTCATTTTTTTTAGGTCAGTGACCGGTAATTACCGGACAACGGAAAACTCTGACGCGCATGCGCGCGCGCACACACACACACACACACACACACACACACACACACACACACACACACACACACACACACACACACACACACACACACACACACACACACACACACACACACACACACACACACACACACACACACACCAGCAGTGCAGGGCAATACATTTGACCTTTCAGATTCTTGAGTTCAATTCATTTTACAGTTCTGCATTTTTAGCAATGCTTTGCGCTTTTCATTCAGCTGTCACTTTATTTGTTTCCAACAATTTACATTTTCTTGAATGGTGTTCATGTTTACATTGTTTACTCCATTTAGACTTTTGAACTTTTGTTCAAAACCCTTCACGTGATTTAAGCCATTTAACGTTTCTCTGTGTCTTAATCTATGTGGCTTTATTAAAAAATATTTTAAACCTCACTTTGCACTACAGCACTCACCACATTTTTTTGCAGGAAATGTATTTTCTAGTTACTATTGAAGTATCTATAATTTACCTCACAGGACCAGTCTGCTCCCAGCTAATTCCTTCTGCTCCATTTCAGACCAACTGGCTACTCTGGGGCTTTAATTGAAGATGAGCGGGAGCATTGTCCAACATAAATATGTCTCTAAACGGCATAACCAAAGTGTTGCGTAGCTGATTGCTGCCCCAGTACTCGCATGTCTACATACCGGTAGTTCCAACAATGTGAAGCAAAACAAGGCTTTCTTGAAACCTAGACTTTATAACCGCGCTGTCTGTCCGTGAAGCTGGACCCCAGGGCTGAGCTTGTTGACAGCGCTCCTTTCATGGGCACGGATTTCACCAAGAGTCCGTGTGTTGCGCTAACACAGTCCGTTTTAATTTCACAGTTCTGGCATGGGCGGGCTATGTTAATCTACGTGAAACTGTATACGCTTCCTTTGCATACTTGCTATCTTAGATTTGGCTCGATTTCATTCGTCCCATTCATGCAATCAACAATGTTTCCAACGCCTCAAATAAATCCAATTCAATAATGAATGAAAAGTATATGCTTGCGTTGATGAACCGTTGCATGGGCTGGAGTCAAAAATGGCCGCATTGCCCCTTCCAACTTCATTGATTGACCCAAAATCACAAGACACAAGAACCGCAGCATTTATCCGCAATTGTTATCATTATAGAATTATCTTGATTGTCTTCCATTATAAAGTATCTTATTGGGTCTCCCAGTTTAAAATATATATATAAAGCATATATTTAACTGTAAAATTTGTATTGGATCGTCAAAGGAAAAAATCTGGTGTAGGCCTAAAATAACCCTTTCGCTGCTCCCCTAGTTCACAGTCCTTGCTTTGCTAAATTTTAAAGCTTTGTACCCTCTTCTCTCTCCAGCCTTCCGGATAATTCCCTACCCCCTGGAGAAGGGTCACTTGTTTTATCCCTACCCAGGATGCACGGAGACGGCAGATAGAGAACTGCTACCATGTGAGTACCACCTCTTACCCGCTGTCAAATCACACGTTCAGGTGTTCGTCACCAAGGAACTCCTGCACAAACGAGACCCTATTTCGACCCCCTCTGTCGCCAACACAGTTCCCAGTAGAATTACCATGTGTGGAGGTTGCAGAACGTCTCCGTTCCTCCTGAGACAAAGTTAACTATGCTGCTGTTCTTCTCATTCGGTTTCATTTTACAATAGCTTTGACATTCTACGTTGTTGACGTGACGCCCTCTCTCCTCCAGCGTTCCACGAGGTCTCCGTGTATCCAAAGAAAGAGCTTCCCTTCTTCATCCTGTTCACAGCAGGCCTCTGCTCCTTCACTGCCATGCTGGCCATGCTCACACACCAGTTCCCCGAGCTCATGGGCGTCTTCGCCAAAGCGGTAAGTAAAGTGGCTGCTGTTCCCGAGTCTCCTCTCCTTTGATGGAGGTTGTGTTCCTGGTCTTCTTCTTGTACTCTAATGTGAACAGGATGGCAGGACGTCAGTGGCCCATCTGGTCCCCAGATGCAAGGGTGTTGTTGATGGCTGATGACATATAGCTCACATGGCACCAGTAGCTTTGTTTTTCTTTTCATAGTCACTATTCATAACCCCGTTGACTCTTGGGCGCCATTGAAGATCATTTCATTTATTTTCACACATTGCTGTTTCTATCTGCTTTTTTTTTTTTTTTTTTTGTAAAATGTCCCGCTTAAGTTTAATAATACTTCTATTTACCCTGGAAGGTCAGCACTGTTGTTACTCTTAAGATTATCTTTTTATGGGCTAAAGGCTATCATTGTTTTGCATGACGGTTATTAATCTAGTGAAACCTAAACACTTTAACCCTTGTGTTAACTTCTGTCTTTTATCACTGTCAATGACCCAAGAGGCTCATGGGAGTCGTATGCCTGTGAAGTCAGTTTCCCTCTGAAAAAAAGATGCAGTCCAACTCAACCATGGGTTACCACAATGCATTAACAGCCTTATCAATATTGCTAAACACAGATTTGTTTCTTTTTTGTTTTTTTACTGTTTATAAAAAATAAATGCAGCCCATGCAGCCACATTTTTGACTGACCCTTTGACTAATTCTTTGTTTATGACCTCCCCTGTTTATTAGGCTCTTCCTTTACTCTGTCTCGTAGCCACAGCGAAACGCACACGAGCTGAGTGTTCATCCTATTCTGTTATGGGAAAGGCCGTGCGTAAATAGGGTTTTTACAGTGGGCCGAGCGAGCCTGGTTTGTGTAATGCTCAGAGAGAGGGAGAGAGCGGGCCAACGCTGTCCAGGGAGGAGGGGGAGCGGGGAGGTGCTCTCCACTTTCTGAGGGAAAGCAGTGGAACAGGCAGGCAGGCAGGCAGGCGTGGCTGCTCTAGGAGCCCTCTGCCTGCTTTATTTACCTCTCGAAGACATGGAGTTTGTCCTCATTGTGGTCGTTTGTTTATCGGGTTAAGATGATGGGTTCTGAGGTCCCCAGATCCAGTCGTATACGAGGGTGTGTGTGTGTTTGCAAGCCTGGATTAGAGTTGAATGTGGAATTGGAAAGCTTGAATGCAGCTGCATGTCGTGGATGCAGGTGCATGTGACACCTCTTTGTAAATCCTTTCTATTATAACTTGATCTAACCCAAACCAATCATTTAGTTATTAACCATCTCCAGCCACAGGTTTTATCCATCAAGACAGTCAGCGTCATTTCGGTTTCCTGAAATGTTCTTTCTCATGGTTGCATTAATACCCTGTTTACAGTGAAAGGAAATATTTGTGTGTGTGTGTGTGTGTGTGTGTGTGTGTGTGTGTGTGTGTGTGTGTGTGTGTGTGTGTGTGTGTGTGTGTGTGTGTGTGTGTGTGTGTGTGTGTGTGTGTGTGTGTGTGTGTGTGTGTGTTCACAAGTACTATGATAGCTGGCCAACTCAGAGTTGTTTTGCAGGAGAGCACGAGGCCCCTAAGGGAGGGTGGGGGGGGGGGGGGGGGGTCTCGGCATCCACTCTGTGTGCTCCACCACCTCATTTACTGACTCTACGTCAACAACACTTGGGGAAATTGAAAAGAATGAAAGTCTAGGAAAATGCATTGGAATGACCGCTGACCCCCCTAGGGTAGATGGTGTTTTTTCAGAGCCTGAGATTCCCTGACCACTGTGTTTTTCTCTCCGCAGTTCTTCAGCACCCTCTTCGCTCCCCTGGGGTTCTTCGCAGACAAGATGGAAAGCTTCATGCCGTCCAGTTTTTGGCATCAACTGACTCGAATTTGACCCCCAAAATGCTGTTAAGAGCACACACACAGACAAACACACACGCAGACATAAACCCATACACAGAGACATAGACACACACACATAGATGAGCGACCATCAGCACTCCGAGGCTCGAAAAAAAATGTTTGCTCTCCTGTCTTCAGCAGTGCTGTCCACTTGTCGCGTTGTTACTGATTACGTTGGCAGAGGTTGTGTCAACACAGCCCCGAGGACTGTTAACATGGGGAGCATTTAGTCCTCCCCAACAGTTGAACAACTTTAAATAAGGATCATTTTCAGGAAAAGAAAAGGGATTTCAGATTGTACGATTTTCTTTTTTTTCTGTTTTCTTTTCGTTTTTGTTTTCGTTCATAGGTTTGGGCTAACAATGTAGGAGATGTTCATCAAAACATGAACTAGTATTAAGAAACATCTATCAACTCCAAACTGTTTGCAAACATTTCCGATTCTTCATTTGACGCTTTGTTAACATTCGAAACCATCATCGTTTTTCACAACGTCTGACTTTTATGCTTGTTTTCTTTTCCATTACGTTCCTTTTTTTAAATTTTATTTCTTTTAAGATGCTCTCGTGTCACAGTTTACAGTTTGTTTCGTGAGATGACTCATCTTTAAAAAGCTAACTTCTGGTGTTAAACTGCCCCACTTCAAAGTGTTTTAACTCCATTTCTGGTTCAGACGCACAGACTTGGTTGTCTTTTAACATATTGGAGACAATGAAACAAGGGCCTTTAACACAATAACGGATACCACGCTGGATATCCCGTCACGGGAAGACCCAGAACACGGCAGCCACATCTGCGGCTCTATGCCGCCATACTCTCCTCCACAGCAGCTAGGACGTCAATCGGACAGAACCGATAGGTTACCAATATTGGTTCTAATGGGATTGACTGCCGCAGGGCTCATTGTGAATGCCGTGTCTGCCCTAAATCTCCACAACTGGGATTGACTGGAACGTTTGTTAGACTTCCTAATAACAGAGCTGTGATTTACTGCCTTTGAGTGCCTGCAATATATACAACACCTCGGTGGTTCCAACAGTTGTTGCTAAGGCATGACACTGCAGTATTATACGAACCAGGGGTGGGGGGTTCGAGGCGGGAGGGGGGGGGGGGGATAACCAGACAACGTCGCCGGTGCTGAAGCATCACAATATAAGACACACAAAATAACAGCAGTAGTGCTTCTAGAAGTGCAACACAAAGTGCGCAAAAGGCACGTTATGTAGGAGCAATAACTGCAAGGGCATTTCTAGTGTGTTTTAGTGTTCTTCCACTGATGACAGTACTAAACATTGATTGCATTAGTAATACAATGTATTGGCTGTGTTTCTTTTTGTTTATTTGGTGGTCTCTTTTCAGTGGAGCTGCACCACCCATCGGACAGCAATGGACTCATGCATTATTTATTATGTATATTTATTTTATACTCAAAGGTGCAAAGAAGGGTTGTTTTTTTGACTGTCCAAATCGAAGCCCTAAATCCTCAAGAGGGTTTTTTTTTGCTCCATTCTCTGGCCAACAATATGTGAATGTGTAATGTTTATTCTTGTGTTTCTGTGGAAGAAGTAGCACAGCATGCTGAGGACAGGAGAACGATGGAGAACAATGATCTATTATAGCTACCATGTGATGAAAAACGCACAATAAATTGGTCCTTGAATGTAATGGAAGTGATGGTTGTTTTTGTGGAGGTGTGAAGTGATTTGGTTTGGGTTTTGTTTGTTAAGTATGTCAAAGTGTGCGCCCGCTTTCCCTTTCTTTAAAGAGGTTATTCTAAAGCTTATATTGTAGTGTTCTGAAACTGCGAAGGCTAGAGTTTCCCTCAAACAGGCATTATGCTGTTAAAGTGCCCTGCAGTGAGGCTAATGGAGATCTACGAAAGCTGCTAGTCTAGGTGGGCGGCATGACAAATAGCTTGGAAACACCACCGCTGAAATGTTGTTCTTTTACCGTAAGCCCAGAGATGACAGGAGATATTTGTGACGATTGTCTCCCAGGATATCTGTTGGTTATGGCTTTTTAGAAAATTTGCCTCTACAAGTGATGCTTTCGGTCTCATCATTGCCTTGCCCCCTTCCCTACTTTGTCTTCCTGCAATCATCGGACCTGAGCACTACGACAGATTTCACTCCTGACGCATTCATTTGTTTACTGTCTTAACCATGGAGTTGTATGCTCTTGATTGAACATGCACTAGTGTGTATATTGTACATTGCAAATGAACAACCTTTTGAGCCAAAACCACTTTAAAAGGTTGTTGATGTGTTATTTTACAGGCAGCGGTTTGTAAATGCGTTTCCTTTTCTCTTCGCAGATACATACTTGGTTCTCTCGCAGCATATTAACAAAATAAATCGGGAAATTATATATATGAGATCATTTGGCCAGGAAACGCATGCACATGCTACGCTCAAGACCAATTCCACATCATCCTTAAAGTCTTGATAGGCTTGGCGTTTAGGGCCGATATAACTGACTTTAGGGCCAAATAAAGCAGTAAAACTACAATGTTTGCCAGAGATTTTCGATTTTTTGTCCAGTACTTGGAATAAACTGAGATAATTAAAATGTGCTAAAAATACACATATCCAAATTTCTCATCATGCTATGTGCAATAGATAATAATCACACATTAAGGTTTGTGCGGCGATGGCCCCGCATCAGACCAGCTGGACGGAAGAGAAAAATGTGGGAAATGGTGTAGGGTGTTTTGGACCTTTTTCAACACGACACTTGTCTCCACAGGCATCTTTCTCCATCCCTCTTCTCATGCACTTGCATGTTAAACATCCCTTTGGTCCGCGGTGTCTGTTCTGCTCCCCGCGGACCTATTTTAGCTCAGAAATGTTGTCACATTGAGATGCCTGTTTGATATCACTATGATGGAATAGAATGCCAACCATGCCACTCCTGTTATTTTTACACACTTCCACTGGATCAAACATCGCTGCGGACAAAGCGCATGCCTCCGGGAGAGAGCAGCTAGGCGTAACTAATCCACATGAAGTAGCTGGGGTTAGCTAATCATTTTATGTAAAACATGCCCTGCGTGAAATAAATGAGATGAATACAGCGACTGTAGTGGTATACAGAAAATAACACCATCATTTAACTTTGGAAGGATTTCTTGGTGTAGTCAGGGTTTTTTTTCTAAAAATCCGCTGCTGAATTAAAAAATAGTGTAGGATTATCTCACGCTGGACCAAAATGGGCTTGCGTAACCTTGCATGTCTTCCACTCACCGAAAAAGAAAAAAAAAGAACATACCCTATTATGTCTATGTGGCCATGTATTATATATTATGTCTGTCTGGGGCAGATAAACATGGCTTAGCTTGGAGCCTCTAATGTAGGTCTCTGTTGGTGGTGTCAGTAACACCCTGGGTATTAACCACTCTGAGACCCTCCATTTTTTACACTGCTCTATCAAACCACAACAGACCTTAACTTGGCTCTCACGATTTGAGCCCAAGCAGTCTGATTATACAAATGCAAACCTATATGTAAACCTTGCCTGATGTTCATCAGGAATTCTTATTTTGTTTCACTTCCTAATTCTGTTCCTGAATGGAAGAACATTTTGAATTCTGGGATATTTGAGTTAAAAAACAATGCCCCATATGTTGACTTATACTAAATTACACACTATCACATTTTGTACGTTAATTTATGTCGTTTTGTTTCACCTTTCCTTTCGTTACATATGGAAAGCCCTTGGAGAATATTGACTTGCATTTAACCACATGTATCTGTCTGCCTGAATGAGGCTCAGTTAAAACAATTGTGTTGTCTATTTCTCAAATGTGCTGGGTCTTGGCTTGGTCACAGGAAGTACTTTGACCTTCAGGGGCTAGCCATGGCTGCAGGTGGTCTGCATTACATAAAGAACACTCTCTTGCAGAATATTGCAGATGTATTAATCTTATCATGACATGAGGACACCGGGACATCCCATAGCAGCTTTAGTATGATCAATGTATGACGTTAAATAAAAGACATTAAGAAGCATACATTTGGGAGAATGTACATCAACAACAGGGACTGATACTGGACATTGGAACTGCACATATTGTTATTATAAACAAAAGTTCATTAAGTCATGTTATATTTGGGTCACAATATAGAAATGTTTGTTTCAACAAGGTATGTGGCTGTATTTTAGCTACAGACACCGTATGTCTGTGGTCTCGGTGTGTACGATTAGTCACAGTTTGCTTACTCCTGAATCAAGCATTTTGCTAGTAGTAGGTCCCAAATAGTGTATTTTCTCTCCAAACTTTAAAAGTGATCAAATTAACTCAGTAAAGCATAATAAGCTACATCACAATAGTATAACACTGAAAAAAGTACCTCACCAAAATTGCTCACCTCAGACGAGGTTAGGATACAGCAATGTAAATAATGTTCAATCTTTAGAAAGGACAATATAGTTACAGAAGAACACGTAAGGAGCACGCATTAATCGACCGGGTCCTTCTCAGGTTTGTGTTCAATGAAACAAAGCATTTATGTTCTTAGAGGTCTTTTCTTCAGAAAGTAATTCTCAATGTTTAAATATCAGAGGCATTGAATGAAGTGAAGAGGGTGGATCATTTAGGAAGAAACTCGCAGTCATCGATTTTATATTGGCAACCATCCACAGGTGGATAGTTTAACTGAAGGATTGGTCCATCTCGGCCAACCTCGGGTTCAATCCAACCAATCGGGTCTCTTGTGAGGCTTGCATGTGTGTACGTCCACCGTGTCCTCACAGTCCTGGCACTCCACGGCGCAGCACCACTTAAACTTGCACTCGCATTTGGTGACGCGTTGGACACGCATGGTGTCATACCCGCGGCCGCAACACATGACCTCACAGCTGTCTGGGCCTCTGGATGACTTGTCACACTCGCGACCAGCTGTGCCCAAAGAACCTGTTGTAAAGGAGGGAAAAAAAATGGGAGTCTTTTAGCCCCTCCTTCAACAGTTTATGATGAAGGACTGACTGCTCAGGCCATTCGTTTCATTCTGCAAAATGGAAAAAGTACAAAAGAAAAGACCTTCCATCCTCTGTGCAGGTATTTTAGTTTGGTGTTTCAAAGTTAAATTGTGTATTTATTGCTTGTGGTGTGTTTGCATGTTTGTGTTCAAATTTAAAGTTGATGTTCCTTTTTGGGATGTTTAGTAATCACAGGGATGAGCTTTGGCCATTATGTGATTCTTATTAGTGTTCATTTGGAGTATTATGACTTCTTTCTAACCCATCAACCAGATGTGTATACTTACAAACGCTCATCCAACTGCATGACAAAGTGTTTAACCTTTAATCCCTCAAAATAGTTACCCTAAACTCACTTTCTCGTCACCTCCTGTCTCAACGTTGACGCCGAGAAAAGGTGAGAGACTGACTGCACTTAAAGTCATTAAGGACATCAAACAAAGTAATCAGGCCCGCCCCAAATTTAGAGCAGTGCGTGTTAATTAAGCACGCTGAAGATCAAGCCTAAGATAACATGTCCTGTCTAATAACAAGGCGATCCTTGATGAGAAGCAAAGCTTGTGAAGCCAGATATTCCCCCTCGGGTGTTAAGAGGGGAGAGCTCAAACGTTACCAAAGGAAGGGTTTCAGAAATAAGCCTGCATGTATCCTTAGGGTGTGAATTCCAATACAATGGAGATTACCGGCTAGCAGGGTCATCCGTCCATTTTAAGGTCACCTCTGTAGGGTTAGGGTTTGGACAGGGAGGGCGGGGATGGGGAGAGCCCAAGCTATCTTTCAAGTGTCTCTTTCACTTCATCTCTTTCCGCTCAGACAATCTGCTCATCTAGCTGAAAAGCAAAGAAGCCCTAGATCACAATATGTTTTATCCTTGTCGGGGCGGTGTCCTCGGTTATTAATTAGAAGCTGTTTATTAACCTCCTCGGTGTTCTCCTAAAGGAGTGGGAAGAGACGCCGAGACAAAGTCTTCCAAGGGAAAACAAACACATAGAGAGAAAATGAAAGAGGTCAGCTAATTGAACTTTAAGCCGTGGAGGAATGCAACCTTCAGCAAACACGTCTGTGGTTATCATAGATTTTGTGAAACTGACACAGGGCTGCAGCAATTCATGTCGTATCTTCTCATGTCTGGTGAGAAACCTCATATTTCACATACTTCTTTTTAATGAAGATTCAGTTTATTATTGCAGATGTTTGCCTGGGAAAATCGGTGAAATATAACAACTGGAGTATATTAGAGGACGGCTAGTAATGTTTGTGGCGTTATTAGAGTTGCAGGCTGGAGTGGAAGTTGGTGCTGAAGAAAGTTTGTTCGAAAAATAACAGGTGACCCTGGGGAGCTGTAAAGCTGCACTCGAGAAAGTGTACATAAAGCCCTGAGCGTCACGTTTTCAGAGGTGTGCAACGCGTGTCAAATCCCCACATGAACCGCATGTGAGCTGTGACTACGTCATTTTTGGTTCACCGCGGTTTAACGCAGTTCACGCGTGGCTTAAAACCACTTCGGCATAGGTCAAATTTCACTCAAACACACACCCTCATAAAAGTCTGCAAAGAAAACGCCAACCCCCACCTGCTGAGCGATCGGTGAGGCAGTAGTCGGGGGAGTTCTCCACGTACACCAACTCGTTCTTGGTGCTTCCCTTGAAGTCCTGGTCGGCCACGGTGAAGCCCGTCCCGTCCTGGTTCATGGTCACCTCGATGGCCGTGTTGTACTTCTTGCGCAGGTAGTCCCCGGTGCGCCTGAAGTCGGACAGGGCCAGCCAGCAGGTCCTCACGGCGCAGGAGCCGCTCACCCCGTGACACTTACACTCCAGCTTCATGAAGCGCTTCACCGCCTGGAGCAAAGGTCAAAAGGGACACAGGGGTTAAACCAATGATGCTTCCCCCTGTGGCATGCTGTCTGGAGGGATCTTCCCTTAGCGTGCAAAATGGTAAGCCCACGTGCACTGCTGGGTCGATAATAGGGCTGGCCAGTTTATATCCGTTCAACCTTGGGATAATGGCTCCAGATAAAGGTTTTCCAGGGCAAAATTTGAATATGCGTATGTTCTTTTTAGAAATTCCAATTTCATATTGGTTGTCTTTCCCTGCCTGAATCAGAGCTGGTTGAGACCACTGTTTTAGGATCATAAATTCACACTGAAAAATGTGTTACTCTAATAATGCAAAAAGCAACTAGATATCACGTTAGGTGGATATCAGCGGCTTTGGATCCACTCATCCGTCCTTGTCCAATTTGGTAACGGCTGAGCTTCAATGATGCCTGAAGTTTTCCGATGACACACGGGTTCTATAGTAGGAGATTAGGCCTACTTCCAATCATCCCAAAGCAAACAGGTGGTTTGAACATTGTGCAAAGTTTTTATGAAATTGCACGGCAGGACTAGTGCTATTCAACCGAAGAAAAAGCACACCGGAGTTATTGAGGGGGACGGAGGGCCATTAAAGCAAAAACCATGGCATACATGGCAATTAGTATGCAGAGCTTTTTTGGGATATTTTTGTCTTGTTTAAACCCAGAAATAGCTGCTAAATTTTTTCATTGTTAAAACCCTTGTTAAACCTTTGAGAAGCATGCCACAACCTCTTCTTTTTACGGCCACAACTGACTAGTGGGAACGCCAACATGGGAAATCAAATCCTGGGGACGATTTGTAACCTACCCTTCTACCTGAGTTGCAAATCTTAAGTTTTTTTGGGGGAAATTCGTTAAACAAAAAAGATGCATTCAAATCCTGCATTGAGATTTGACTACTTACCTAATGAAAAAATATAAGAATATCCGGGCTCTGCACTAATCAATAAGTTATTCAACGAAGGAGACGGCGGATACGATCTGGTGCACCGCAGAAGCATGTGCAACGAATTAGCCCCGACTCGTTACCAACTGTGTTCCATTGGTGTGATGCTTGCTTTCATCTTGCAGTGATTATCGAGTATCCATTGCCATCAAAACATCAGGCACCAGACAGAAAGCATGTGAACAAGGGTGTAACCAATCCAAGTGAACGTGGAAGATGACCCGCCTCACAACCTCTCATGGCCACTACCTCGCATTAAACTGTAACGAAAACACCCTCCACCCACTAAACACTAATACAAAAACACATCAATGGGTCCATAGCATGGAAGCCAAGCCCGTGGAAATCCTGTTTGCCAAACCAGAGAGTAACCTTGCTGTACATACAATCAGCAAGTTCCATGTAATAGAAACTTCCATTTCTATCCAAATACTGAAAACACTACCTCAAAAAGCGACCATGAAAATGTAGGTGAGAGATTTGGAATTTTGAGATTAAAGTTTTAACCCCCCCCCCCACCTCCCAATGCCTGTACTGCATGCTGAAAGAACACTTTTTGTTCCTCTTCAAACCAATGTCTCCATGTGGGATCGAATGATTTGGTGGCAGACTTATTCAGCGCAGCACAATCAATGCTTACATTGATTGTATCACAGACGATAGGATTAAAACAATGCTGGGAAGCAGATGCCCAACAATTAAAGCATGTCCAGACTGCAAGGATCCCCATCTCACCATGCGACCACAGCGGTTGTTGTGCAGGTTCATGAGTGCCCGCGCGTCCTTCACCATCCTCTCCCGGGCATCCACAAAGTCCTTGGCGAACTTGATGCCGTAGTTGATGTTATCGCTGCAGCCGCCCCAGTCGAAGTCTCCCTTCTCGTCGCTGGCTCTGCCGCGCTTCTGGCCATCACAGCCGCAGATCTTCAGCTCACCCTGGCTGCAGGCCTTGGTGATGGCGTACACCACGCCGGCCGAAGAGATTGCGTACACAAACGCTGCCTCCCGGCTGCCTGCGTGGAAGCAGAACAGGGAAAGAAAAAACTTGCGTGAAGTGTAAACAGCGAAAGGTGTTGTAAAGTTTTTTGCCTTGAAACGTTGATGAAGGGTGATAGCAGATGCTCGTTCCTCATCTGGCGCTTTTAGATATTGCACCCAGACTTTTTGTGTGAAACAACAAAAAGGATATTTAAAGTCACAGACGTTTATGACACTTAAATTCTCCATGCATGCAACGCAATTGTTGAATTTCAAGATAGGCACCATATAAATGTATTTAATAATAATCTGTCTGGCCGATAGAATGCTGCTATTTAAAGCAGTGAAATCCTTCTGGCAGTGGCAGCATGAAAAACAGTCTGCGTATGACCGATGGACCGACTGAAGTAACGTGGAGTCAATTTGGAAAGCTCTCCGTTGTGCTCTGCTCACTTCCACCTCGTCCTGACCCCCAGAGACGGACGCTTCTCAGACACACTGCTGTGTTTTTCTTTTGGAAGGGGGTAATGGGGTGATGCCGGGTGGAGGAGGGGGCGAGAGAGAGCGGGAGGAGACGGGGGGGATGGTGGGGGGGGGGGTTATTTGGTCTGGCTTTCCCACCCAACCTCGCTGCTCCTCAGTCCTGCTCACGCAATGGAGCAGAACATGGGCGATATGTCAGGGAGTGAGGCTTTGTCTGGCTGCCAGAAACATCTACCCAAATATTTACATCTCCTATTACTGTTTATACATCATCCGTGTGGATCTCTCGATCTGCTACTTGTTTTCGGAGAACGTCCACTTTCCCAATCTTCCCTTCTTGTTCCCGGGGAAGGTGAAACCACAGCGCTTTCCTCCGCTGTCACCTCGTGGTCCCCAGCCGTCGCTCCGGGGCCACAGAGGGTGTGTATAGTTTAGAGCAGGGCATGGGGTTTGTCGATAACTTGCCCTCCCTGTGTGGCCGCCCTGGCGTGCTGATGAGAGATGGTCTTCACTCGCTTACATGTTTTTTCTGTCTGTCAATGATGGTGCCCATTGCACCCAGCTTACCCTCCCCTGGAGGAGGCATCCTCGCTCTTCATTCCTTCTCAAGCTTTCTTCCTTGATCATTTCACGAGGTTTACTTTCCCTTTAGGGAGCTACGGTGAGGTGGTGTCGTAAACATATTGCCTATGAAGCCCTTTAAGACTGTAACTGTGATGAAGGGCTATACAAAGCATAATTGACTTGGCTTGACTTGAGGGTTTTTGAGAAATCGATGCCACTCCCCTTTTGTTCCCTACGTGAACTCTGAGGTTTCTGAGGTTAATCACCTCACACTCTGGAGTCCCTCTGTGGAGAAGGCTGAAGCCAGCAGTCCCACATGCGCTTGGGCCAGAGCATGTTGGAAGGTATGCATACAAAGCATTGCAAAAGCAGTTTACTCTTTGAATAAGTATTTCATGGCATGCAGGCCTATCATGCAGACACACTCTTTAAGGGTTCTTCCAACTCCTTCAGGAGAACACTGAGGAGGTTAATAAACAGCTTCTAATTAAAAACTGATGACAACGCCCCAGACACACTCACTCACTCGCTCGCTCACTCCGTCCCTCACTCACTCACTCACTCACTCACCAACTCACTCACTCACTCACTCACTCACTCACTCACTCACTCCCTCCCTCCCTCCCTCCCTCCCTCCCAACCTCCCTCACTCACTCACTCACTCACTCACTCACTCACTCACTCACTCACTCACTCACTCACTCACTCACTGACACAAACAAGCGATGGCAAGCATGCACAACACACGGACTCACTTCGCAGCATGACGCGGCCGAACACGGTGTGGTCTCGCTCCAGGGTGCTGCAGTTCCAGCGGTGCTGTCTGAACTGGTGCTGGCACTCCCTGATCCACTCCTTGGCCCCGTCGCCGATGGACTGCATCAGGTCCGGGTGACGCTGGCACAGCTGGCGCTGCTTGTTGACCAGGCCTGGGATGTTGTCGCAGATCACCCTGGCGCCCAGCGCTCCGATGTACCTGCACCGCGAGGCAGACCGTTAGCATCCCGTCACTCACACACACACACACACACACACACACACACACACACACACACACACACACACACACACACACACACACATCGCTTGATAAACTAACAACGGTCCGCAGGGTGTATGATTTGACAGGGCTGGACGTTTGTACAAGGGACAGACGTCGTTGTCCCTGGGTTTCCTGGTGACGCCCATAGGTTGAAATCGATGGAGGGGTGGATTTTTTGGATCTGTTTCAGGAAAAGGCGTGTCACGCCATAGGATCTATTGGATGCATAAAGATAGATCCCTTGCCACTTCTATTCCAACTTGGTGAGATTGATATTGTTACAGTAGCATCATGGTTTGGGTGTTTGTCTCCGGGCCCAAAGGTTCTCGG
Organism: Gadus morhua; assembly: GCF_902167405.1. NCBI lineage: Eukaryota > Metazoa > Chordata > Actinopteri > Gadiformes > Gadidae > Gadus > Gadus morhua. Next base: position 14,782,614 of record NC_044060.1, read on the forward strand.
TTCGAAACCCCCATGCCCATGTCTGCATGAGCACCCTTGAGCAATATGCCCTAATGGAACTCTACCTGCTCCTGAATGACATGTATCTACAAAGGAATCCCTCGCTGAGAATCAAGGCATTATCTAAATCACTAAATACTTACAAAAACATTCCAATTGATAACGGTGAAGAGGGCCAAGTGAGGGGAAGAGAGGCTAGCTTTATCTAAAGTGCAAACCCGTGGTAACCCACCTTCCCCGGTACATCTCTTTATTCCGTTCACGCTCACTTACTCACTCACCCCCCCTGTCACACACCTGCACCCTCTATCCTGATATCATCACGGGCCCCTAATCACAGCCGCCACCGCCATGTCGTCCATGGCCACCGAGAGAGCAGCACCCACACACACACAAACACACGCACACACACACACACACACACACACACCGCAGACACAGCTATTTCCACTCCTGTTATGGCTGTACCAGTGCCCCCCCGCCCCCCCCCCACCACCACCCCCCCATTCTTACGCTGACACCACTGAGTCCAGTGAGCAGTAAAGCAGAGCAGAGGAACGGCCAGTGTTTATTGTGTGTTGTACACAGAGGCTGTGCCAAAAGACTCCTGTGCTGGCTGGTAGAACACACACGCGCTAACACACAAACACACACACACACACACACACACACACGAAGATACACACACACACACACACACACACACACACAAACACACACACACACACACACACACACACTCACACACACACACACACACACACACACAGACACACAGTCACAGTCACATGCAAGTGATAAAACATGAGATAGAGACAAAAGAGTGGACTTTTGTGTGTGTGTGTGTGTGTGTGGGTGGGGAGGGGGGGGGGGTGATGGTCCTGTGCTGCTCATCAAAATGTTGCAATTGCTGCAAATGAGTAGTCATTGGATCAGTAAATGAGTCCATGTGGATTCATTATCACATTTGTCCTTAAATAGCATAGGAATGGACTGGAGAATACCAAACAATGTGCTATATATGGCTTAGACTATTACATTTAAACTATTAATAGTAGTTATGAAGTAGTTATTATGAAATAAATTATTACTGAAGAAGATGAAGGAGAAGACCTTAAAGGCAAATAGGATTTATAAAGCAGATTCTATGTGTGTGTGTGTGTGTGTGTGTGTGTGTGTGTGTGTGTGTGTGTGTGTGTGTGTGTGTGTGTGTGTGTGTGTGTGTGTGTGTGTGTGTGTGTGTGTGTGTGCGTGCCTGTGTGTGTGCGTGTTTGCGTGTGTGTGTGTGTGTGTGTGTGTGTGTGTGTGTGTGTGTGTGTGTGTGTGTGTGTGTGTGTGTGTGTCTGCTCTGGTGTGTTGGGTGTACTGGTGTGCCCGTCGGATCCCCAAATACCTCGAGAGAAATCATCAAGGAACACTCATTCATGCATCGGTGCCTGCACCTGCCAATTACTCCAAACAAGATGGATGATAGAGGAATGTTCCCTCTTGCCATTTATCTTCATCCTTACATATAGGCCTGAAAATGCCTGCAATTGGGCGTTCATCTATTCAAAAAATGGCAGCATAGATTGCTTACCTATTAAATCCTTAGACAGATAAATTGCCATTTCTTGTAATTTTCGGATGATTTTTTTAGGCAGTGTCGAACAAACCGAAACAATTGACTTGTCATGATGTAGGAAGGGTAGGCTAAATGTGAATTGGTTTCGTCTTCTCGCAAACAAACATTCAGAATGGGAAATCCTATCAATGGAATGCTCCCTATTGTAATGATCATGCTTTAAAATATACAAACGCATTAAATTCAATGTTTACCAAACTTTTCATCGCATGACTTTAGCCCAAACGTCTTAACACAACAAAACGTTTTCATTTGCTTTTTGAGCCCATTTGGACGATAGAATAATGAACAAGAATGTTGCGAAGATTTAACTTAAAACAATCTCAGCATCCACAAACACAATCAAAACACACTCACCACCACGATGAATCCACCCTCGGTGTAAACATAAGCAGGAGTAAAGTAAATGTGAAGCATATCCTGGACGTGCGTTTGGACTGCCGGTGCCGGATAATTGTCCCGCTGCGTGTTCCACTCCTGATCCCCATTGTTCCATTTCTGTGAGCATTTCCCAGACACAACATTTTTCTCCCCCTATTTATTGGCAACGGCGTGTGTCAGCCATGATGCGTGTCTGGTGTTTCTCTGCTGTCCATTGAAGATAAAAGATAAAAACAAAAGGAAGTTTGGTCTTAAGTTTGAGCGTAGGGTATTCTCCATTTAACGTTTATCCACAAACTTAAGGCGTCCGACGACTTTTTCCATGTCTTCGATGTTCAGTTGAATAAGTTAATATTATTTAGAAAAAATAAAACAATAACACATCCCCCTTCAGTCGTTGAAATGAACGCCAAAATAAAGGTGGGTAAACCAAAATATTAGCTGTCAGGTAACTGTGGCCGGTTGCGAGGCGCGTCGGTATCCAGAGATGCGGTGGACAGCCGCGCACCTTTCCACTTCGAGAATGAAGATGCGCCGGACGCGTGCGGCGCTGGAGCGCGTGAGCTGTCCGTGCCCCCCGTGTCAGGCAATTACAAATAGTGCCACGCTGACTTATAGACGCTGCTTGTGTATATATTTAGACAGATAGAAAGTAGGTCTTGTTATGTTATGAGGGCATAGCGCTAGAAATAAGCTATCTGTCTTGACTTCTGTGGAACATCCACTTGTCCGCTGTCCTTGTCGCTTTAGCATGGAGTTCATTTGAGATAGAAAGTTAAGGCGCGCGCACGAACACGCACACACGACATGCACGTTCACACACACACACACACACACACACACACACACACACACACACACACACACACACACACACACACACACACACACACACATCGATTTCTTTTACCTATCAATTGACAATTTGATAATTCTATAACCATTTGCTATAACCCAGATGTCTAGCAGTATAACTTGATGTATAACTGAGGGAAATGCAACACAGTTTAATTGTCTTTGTGACTAAATTAAGCTAATGAACACAAATGTCAGACTTTCGTATGATAAACTCCCTTATTGGTTTAAGGCTTCATGGAAGTGCGGCCCAGAGGTCTCTGTTTGAGTCAGATTAAAAGTATTTAAGATGAGTCAAGAGTAAAGCCATGCTATGGAGACTTTTTAGTTAATCAAATAATCCAAAATATTCCTGTGACAAATGATGACACTGTGATGATGTTTTAATGATAGTGAGGATGGACTCGGGACTTTGGGTGTTCCAACTCTTATCTGAAAAATTCTGGTTTCGATCCCTAATGTCCACAGTGTAGACCTGTGTAACGTCAGACACTTTATGTTTGGTCTGGTGTTAAATAGCAATGTTCTTTGTTTTAGGTCATGTCTAATGGGATTGTGTTGGGAATGGGGAGCAATTGGAAGCCGCAGGTGGTTATGTTGTGTTTTTTTGAGAAGTTTGGACCTTTCCTTTAATTAAATATGTTTTGGGGTTTATGTTTGGACCTATCCTTCAATTGTATCCTTTGAATTTCAACGTGGGTTTATGAACGTCTAAAACCTTCATCTGAGACATCTGATGACTTTAAAGGGCCCGCTATTTGACTCCAAGGTGTCTGGGTGATTAACGATTGCTATTAGTCCCTTGTTGCAAATCTGCCCTCCCCTGTGACTTGGTGACATCACATGTTGGAGTATCCCCCTAGATGTGTAATAGATAGATCAGTCTACCAGCTTTGAGTGGACAACCAGCAACTGGTAGGCGTATCTATCATCATACATCTAAGTGCACGCTACCACTTGTGATGTCACCAAGGCACAGGGCAGATTTCGAAAAAGCTTGTAAAAAGCCTAATCACACTCACACCTGGTGATAGCATATGGGCCCTTTTAGTATTTATTTGTTGTGTTTCAAGCATTAAACCAAGGTGTATATATTGATCAGAACATCAAAGCCATAGTTTTGGTTCAACTGCATTATACCTCATTGAGCTAGGTATGAGCTATGTTGTTCAATGTTAGATGCTGTTATGTTTCTTATGTAAATTCACTGTAAGTCTGAGTCTGAGTGTTTCGCTAAGGATCGCTTCATCTATGAAGAGTCCATAATAGTTCATGTTTTCACTGCTCATTGAGAAAGAACATCCATGGAAACATACATTTGTTGACGGACTCTGATTCTTCTCAGTTCGTTTTCTGCCAGACACAGGCCTTTTGGCCGTCCTCTGCTCATGTGGAAACAAGTTTCCTGTCTGACGGAGAGTTCTAGCACTAACCTGGATAGCTAAACAGTGTCTAACACACACACACACACACACACACACACACACACACACACACACACACACACACACACACACACACACACACACACACACACACACACACACACACACACTCACACACACACACACACTCTCTCACACACACACACACACACACACACACACACACACACACACACACACACACACAACCCTTTGTGCTTCACTTGTGAGAAGAAACCAACTCCTTTTCCCACCAAAACAGTGAATATTAAAATGAAATTTGATTTTAAAGTACAAATCCATATCATTAGTCACGCACACCTAAATAATGGTCAAGTAAAATTGATCTGCCCAGAAAATTAGTGTGTGTTTGCGTGGTTACCTATATCTTACATCTATAAGACTGTTTTGGGTAACAAATTGGTACTCTTTATGCCCTGTATGAGGTGTACTTCTTATCATAGTGCCAGCATTTTACCTGCCAGGCTGTCTTGGCTGGGCAGGTTGCTAATGTTTCAGAGAGCAGGTCTGCTTGTCCTTTAGCTATGTCATCTTTGGATATGGAGCCCCTCAGATCCTCATTACATTTGACCCTGTCTTTGTTTACCACGGGACAAGCAATGGATACTACGGTGACAACTCTATAACAAATTGCTTGTGAGACAGCAGGTGATGGCAGTGTTAACAGCAGTCATCTCTCTCTCTCTCTCTCTCTCTCTCTCTCTCTCTCTCTCTCTCTCTCTCTCTCTCTCTCTCTCTCTCTCTCTCTCTCTCTCTCTCTCGCTCTTGCTCTCTCTCTCTCTCTCTCTCTCTCTCTCTCTCTCTCTCTCTCTCTCTCTCTCTCTCTCTCTCTCCCTCTCTCGCTCTTGCTCTCTCTCTCTCTGGCACAAGGAAGCTCCAGCTGTGATATTTATGGAACTCTGTACTAAACATCCAGTGTCCTATTCAGGGACCATCTTATGGTCAAGGCTAAGTTTGGAAATGGAGAAGGGGAGGCAGGGGTTAAGAAGTTTATGATGTCATTGTGTGTGTGTACATTTGCGTGTGCAATGAGGCGTATGCATGTATGTTTGTCGGTGAGAGAGAGAGAGACAGTGCAGTCAGAGTAGGACACAAGAAGACAACCGCCAAGTAATATGTGAAGCACGTTAGACTGGATCACCCAAAGAGTCTAGTGAGCTATCTGGTGTGTTACTTTGTTTTTAATAACTTTTCTATTCATCATAAAGAAAAGCAGATGTTGGTTTGAGAGGGTGACAATAGTATTTTAGGTTAATTGCCATTTTAATTTACACCATGATAATTTTTACCATGTTCATTTCTGCAGTTTAATTGTTATTAGTTGAATGGGTACCTTATTACGATTCATAAATCGCGACAGGTTTTGTCCCTTCTACAGAACCAAAATTATGATCTCTGCATTGCACAACCTTAAACATGGCTTTGGCGACCTTGGAATGACTCTTGATTAATCCCCAAACCCACTTTACCAGACCACTTACCCCTTCACGCTGTGTGTAAATAGACTTAGAAGGCTCAGCTTTTCTGACAAATGTAAATTATAGTTTTGATAGTTTCCTAAAACAAGTGATTGGGAAGAGTTTTTCGATGCTTTGTGACAAAAAACGTCAGCTAAATTAATTTCATGCAATGTAGAACAATTAGGAGACTCTAAATAGCGTTGAAAGAACTACATTTTAATCGGTAGTAGCTGGTATTTGGTCACTTGCCCTGGACCGATTTGGTTACAACTTTGCTTCAATTGTGATCCTTTATTTCCAATGTGGGGTGGAATGTTAATCAGGTTAATAGAGCAGAGAAGGTGAACACTAAACGGCTACTTCTCTTCCTAGCAGTCAAAGTGAGCTCTAAAAACAGTCAGGTGCTCTTGGCTGTCCTCCAAAACAGACCACCTGGCAACTCTGTGTGTGTGTGTGTGTGTGTGTGTGTGTGTGTGTGTGTGTGTGTGTGTGTGTGTGTGTGTGTGTGTGTGTGTGTGTGTGTGTGTGTGCGTGCGTGCGTGTGTGCGTGCGTGCGTGCGTGCGTGCGTGTGGGTGTGTGTGCGCGTGTGTGTGTGTGTGTGTGTGTGTGTGTGTGTGCATGTGATGAATCATTTACTGAGATCGTAATTCATAAACTACTAATCTTGTATTTATGATGAGGCATGTGACATGGAAAATAGTTATTAGAATAGCTTTATTAATCCTTTGTTTTGAAAAGGGATAAAATGAAACTGTCTGCAAGTAGGCCACATGCACAATAAATACCTTAAGATTTGCTACTACATTTTAAACACAGGACTACATTATTTGTTTATGTCCGACTACCTGCATTTATATAACACACTGACCTCTAGAGGACACTTGTTGTACATACATTGCAAGAGCCCTGGTCAAAATACAAGTACGATTTTTTTTTTGTAACAGACCGCTCTCTTGTTACGGTTATTGGGACTTTTGTATTGGCAGTTAATTGCCTATTACACAAATGATGGAGCCTTTCCTTTGGAGCGGCATGTAGTTACCAGTTGGTTGCTGGTTTAATAGGTCCATGGGTTTAACTCCATAGGATGTAGATTGGTCGGTGTTAACTGCAGAGGTCCTGCACTTTGGTTGATCCTGCAAACGGAATTATTCAATGCACTACATCTTGGTGTTGAGGGGAGATGTGGAAAAGCTTTGATTTAAAACCAAATCTTCCAATGTGTTTAGGAATGCTTGCATGAATTGGCGGCTTGGTCCTCTTATGTTTCAACCAATTGACCTTTTCACTAGCCAGTGATGTTATGAAATTCTTTCTACATGTAAAATGTCACTTGCACTAATCCCATGTTCATTGTTGTCAGGTCCCTTGACGTCTTCTCGTATGCTTTATTAGACTCACCACCAGTCCCAATTCATGAATTGTGCTCGACCAGTGTTCTTTCATTTTTTGGTCTTTTTGTTTTCATGAATAACTCTCAGGTGATCTCTGCACTTGGTACTCTTTCCCTAAAGCACTCTCTGTGAACCATTATTCATGCTTCACAGAGTTTTTATTCATCTTTTTTTTTCACTTGAAAATAACAGATGATAAACATTGAATTGTACTTGAACTATAAAATAATGTGGTTACTTCACGTAGTTTAATGCATTTTATCATAAAATACAGGTCTTTGAAATGTAGGCATTTTTTTAACAACGAATCAAGCTTTAATTTGGAGTAATAATAACAAGAACTCAACTAAATGTATTAAGTACAGATATGTGACTACTCAATGTTTAATCTATATATACAAAAAAAAGTGTACATTTAATCTGGTCAATATACATTCGTTTTTAGATGATATTGTCCATTTTCATATTGCTTAGGATAGTAATTTAAACAAAAAAATAAAACAACTTCTAGGCCAACTGATGATCGTAACCCCCTCAAATGAATTAATAAAGTGGCAATCTTCAAGATTTGTTTAATTCTCTTTGGCAAACCCTTGGTGATAAGCAGGAATTGTTCCCGTAGATCCCAACGATGTTGTGACCGGCACCCAGTTCCTAACATTCATATACTGCAAATGCAAGGGCTTTTCTCAGTCACCATCCTTTTTCCTGAAGCGGCGATATATAGTGACATTATTTAAAAGAAAATCTTTGAGATTGCCACTTTAATGCCAGAAATGTGTTTAATATACATTTAAAAACATAGCGTGACCAGCATATTGGAATATATGGGAAATAATATGAAAAGTACCCCTCATACTCGTAATAGTGCATTTGATTATAAAAATAAAATAAATATAATTACATGGATTTATCTGAGTTATTTCCTTGATCATCAAGGCAGAAGACACAAATTCCATCATGGCATCATGTGATCCTGCGGTACAGCAAAGAGACGTGAAATGATTGGTCATCTAATTTAGCTATAACAGCTGTACTTTCAGAAGCCCGTTGAGCCAGCAGCTGCTGCGTTTGGGTGAGCCGGTTCAGCTAGCCGCTCCGCTCGGTTCAGTTAGAAGACACCACTCTGTCCAGCCCCTTCACTCCCTCCTGGCTGGAGGTGAGGCCGCAGCTCGCCGCGATGGGGCTTTCCGAGTAAAGAGCCGCCGACCTGGCCCCCAGGGAAGGCGAGGCTGGGGCCTGGGCCAGGCCCGGCTTCTTAGGAGGGATGGGCGGAGGGTTGCCCCTCTCCGCCCTCGGAATGGTCGGCGATCGGACCCCCTGGGCCCTCCCGATGACCGGCGACAGAGGCGCCGACAGGTTGCGGTAGTCCGTGCCAAAGGGCGAGTTGTTGGGCGCGGTGGGCTTCGCCGCGGCCCCCTGCTGAGCGGTGGTGAACCGGGACAGCACCTGGGTGACGGTGCTGCGGGCCAGCTGCTTGACCGGGGTGGCCTCCGGAGAGACACTCGGGGTCGGGGGGGGCGGGGTCCTTCGCTGAGGGCGGCGGCGGCGCCGGTTGGCCGGCCTGCACCGGAGACGCAGGAGACGCAGAAGCAGGGAGGTCGGGATCCACGGTGCCCTGGAACTTATGGCGCGCGGCGTGGAAGCGCTGGTGGATGCCCGCCTGGTACGAGGACTGGAAGCTGCCCGGGCTGCCGGGGCTGGGGCGCTGGGCGGGGGGAGGGGAGGAGCCGCTGTTCTCGGGATCGCAGGAGGAGGAGGCCGCGGAGCTCTGGGCCTCCAACAGGACTGGAACGACGCCGCTAGGGCTGAGAGGCGCGCCGTCTGCTTCCTGGTCGGGGGGGTGACCGTGGACTTCTGGCAGGAAAGAGGGGACGTTTGGCTTTCCTTCTCCTTTAAAGCGCTCGGCTGCTGCTTGCTCTGTTTGGCTGTTTGCCAGAGGTTCGCTCGTAGCACGTTGCTCTTTTCTCTCCGTGGATCCCACGCACTCCGCCCTCGGTTCTCCTGCTAAAGCCGTCCCCTCCGTCCTCCTCCTCAGTACTTCCAGCTGAAAGGAGAGAAAACCAGAGTCAGGCTGGAGGAAACAGAAAGGCCCAATCCCATTTCTACCCCTTACCCCTTCCCCTTACCCCTCCTCCTTGTTTTGAAGGGGTAAGGGGAAGGGGTAAGGGGTAGAAATGGGATTGGGCCGAAGTCTCCACTGCCAAACAGTCGTACATTTTCCTTTGTTAAATATGCTGCTCCCCCCCGCCCACGTCTCCCCCCTCCTCCTCCCCCCCCCCCTCCCCCCCCCCCTTCTCCCCCCCCCCCCCCCCTAATTACAGCTATTAGGTTTAACGATGAGACTTCCCAAAACTTGACACAATAGATCCTTTTCCAACCAACAACACGAAACAAATGGACTGGAATAACCTTCCCAGGTTCAAGCTGTTGTTTACCTTTACAGTTCCAACCAACTCATTGTAATTGAACACGAGGCATTCCATAAGTGCTGTTAAAGAGCATATCAGCACTTGGACTTTCAACCATACATGAATAACCCCGCTTTACAGGTGTTTCTAATAACCGTTAATACAATTAACGAGCGTAAACTGTGAACCCATAGGAATCAAGACAGGCCTGTCCACAGCACCGTAAATGCACAGTAAATGGAATCATACAAATGAAGGTACGTGATACAAAAGTAGACCAACTAGCTGGCCTACATTAACGGATAGGCCGATAGAAAGAAGCAGGAAAGTGTGCAGGAAATTCAGCATTGGGCTTGCGCCCCCGTACCTACGACCGGATCTCAGCCGTGCGGATGATCCGCACAGCAGCACTCACTGTAATGTGATACTGCGTAATGGACACACCAGCAGCGATGGCATGGTGAACGGCGGCTTCGTACCTCTCGCTGTAAAAGGCAACAGTGAGCTTCCTCCTTCTTCAGCCGCGAGCGGAGCTGCTCTCGCTCCGTGTCGAACTCGGCCAGCTGCTCCTCCACCCTGGCCTCCATCCTCAGCGCTCTCCCCCTCTCCGCCTCCAGCTCCTGCTGCAGGGCCTGTGACACCTCCTTCTCCTGGGGCCAGAGGGTTCAAGGCATTTGAATACGGCGATCATAATAACATGTTTCATGTTGTACGCGAGATGCACAGCGGTAGTGAGATATACCACCTTAAAAACAGGTCTTGAAACGTATGATAATGAATGACCTAAGACATGTGGTCAGGGAGGTGTGGCGCAGGCGGGGCTGCAGTGTTCAGTCGAGTGTGTTTATCAGAGTGGTCACATGTCGTATCATAGCCCCCGCACCAAGCCGACCCAGCGGGTTGGGTTTTGGACCTCCAACACGAGGTGGGTTCAGAACCCAACGCCTCATTTGTGCATCACTTGATAACGTGCATTATACATCAATGTATCTCCTCCCACAACATTAAAATCCCACTTTAGTGTCCGGTTTATAGATGTTAGCTTAACATCAGCGTCAACGGTATCAAGACACACTATTCTGATCCTTGCCTGGTCGTGACAAAACGGGTTTATCACGCAGCAAGACGCCACACTGACATCCACACTCGATAAAGAACAGACTATTTACGTACTTATTATTCAATCAGTAGATGTTTTCATCTGAACGGATAATGAGTTTTATATCGATCTCATTAAATGACATAAACATCATTAATGAGTTGCTCTTGACAACTTGGCATCTTGACGTTGTGCTTTGACCACAAATCTTTCTGGCCGGGAGTTCCAAAATTCCCCGTCTGGCAATAACAAAGCTCCATCTTATCTTGCCCGCCCTAACGACCAAAGTCTAGACGAGCGGGCGTTTTCCATGTGAATGAGGTGTCCCCACCGGGCATGATGGAGGCCTTAACACACGACGCTGCTTACCTTCTCCAGCTTGCGGCCGGCCTCGGCCAGGCGGTGGCCCTCCTCGAGGGCCCGGGCTCCGGCCCACTTGCACTCCTTGGCCAGGGCCGAGGTCACCTGCTTGCTCTGGGCCCGCTCCTCGTCCAGCTGCTCGGCCAGCCGCCGCTGGTCCTTCTCCGACCGCCGCGCCTGGCTCCGCTCGAACTCCAGCTGCACACAAACAGCAGGGGAGTGTAGCCAGTCGGTCTCTCTCTGTACAGGGGTTGAGTGGGGTTCAGTTTCTGTGACACGGCATCACGGTAGAGCTATTATAGAGCCCACGATACGTCATTTGGCAAGCAATATGCATACGTGTGCGTGTGTGTGTGTGTGTGTGTGTGTGTGTGTGTGTGTGTGTGTGTGTGTGTGTGTGTGTGAATATAGGAGAGGAGTGAAAAATAAAAAAAATTGTATTTTACATCCATTAGGGTGACGTTCAGTCAACCTAGTCTAAAGAGTGATGCGGCAGATGGCTGTGTGGCTGAATCAATTATGCCTTGTTGCTCTTTCATGGGCGATTTGTTTCCAAGGTGATCCATCGATCACATTTTTCTAAATGGAGCACCTGTTGCTGTAAGCGCTCCCTCTCCTTCTCCAGGATATAGGTGACGTCATCTCCTTCGGCCGTGTCCTCAGCGTGCCTCCTTTTCTCCTCTTCCAGGTCTGCAATGACCTGATCATACCACAAGGGGGACACACAGGGGCATGAATGGTAAGACCTCCCCGAGACTCTTTTTCATGGGTTCTTAAAGGCAATTTTGGTTTGTTTGAAGCGATGCAATTTCGGTAAACAAGGATGCTGGTGACAATTTAGTCCAACAAGCATAGATTCCATCCAATCGTCTTCACTAACAAAAACCGCTTTGATGTTTGCTTGAATTCCTCCTTTTGCAATGTTGCGTGGTACGCAGGCAAAGTTACATGGTATTGCATGCATGCTATGCACATTGTGGTTTATGCTCATGAGCTCAATATCGCTCGATGGCACACTGTTCATTTAACTATGCTCCTTGATTTGACATACGCGCAACGCATGCTAAACCAGTGTGAACCAGATCTAAGATGTATTTATTTTTCAATACCCCGCTTCATCTGCATGGGTGGGCCCTTATAAAATATAGCCCATTGAATGGAAAAATACCTTCACTGGGCACCTCAGCCTAAAAACCAGCGGAACAAACACTCACACACACACACATACACACGCACACACACAAACACAGACTCACCCTTCTGTGCCTGCTCTCGGCCGCGGCCAGCTGAGCCAACATCTTGTCCTGCATCTTCCTGCAGTGGTTGACCACCAGTTTGAGGACCACCAGGGGGTTGGAGGTGGAGTGGCCCATGAGGTGCCTCTTCTGGTCGCCCACGGCCTCGCTGTCCCTCTGCAGGGCCAGGAAGGGATCGCTGAGGCTGTACTTCCCGTAGCGCTCCCGGACATAGAGCTCCCTGCGCTGGGCCTGGAGTGGGAGGGGAGAGAAAAGCCCGGAAAACGCTTCAACATCATTACGGACCAAGGATATTATCTATAGTACCATCTTGTTTTTTTTTTACATAGATGGTGTTGAAGCTTATCAGATTCACATTGACTGCTACACTCCAGAGTAAGATATTTACAGGCTGGGAAGAGACATTACTAAGATGGTTCCGTTAAAGAAAGAAGAGAAGAAAATAGAAAGAAGGGTAGAGGAAAAATGCAAACAATGAGGAACACCAGACTGATCTGAAGTCTGTGTCTGGCTCTGTCAGGAGTCATTCCCCTTACAGACCCTGTTTGTTGCACCATAGCAGTGGGAGGGAGAGCAGTGCCATGCCCCTCCACACGGAGCAGCAGCAGTAGCAGCAGCAGGCCTAAGGGGGCCGGCCACCACAAAGCCTGTGCTGTGTGCAGTGTGGCAGGGCTACAGAGGAGCTGGGGGCTGGGGGCTGGGGGCTGGGGGCTGGGGGCTGGGGGCTGGTGGTGGGGGGCTGAGGTGGAGGTGGAGGTTTTCAACAGGAGAGAGAGAGAGAGGATCAAGAGATTAGAGAGGATAGGTTCGTGTGAGGGACGCCGGCGGCAGAGCTCCTGATGACTGATAACGAGGAGATCCTAGAGAGACGGAGACGGAGACAGAGAAGGAGAGAGTCTGGAAGCACGGGGAGGAATGCAGCCCATGTTCCCTTCTCTTTATCTGGGCTCCACTCCCGGAGAGCGTCCATTCTGTACATTCTCAAACTGTTATATTACACCCAGCTCATTCAGAGGGGAAACTGGATCTGCTTCATCATGATCATATGTTTTTTTTTAACAATGGCCTGGGTTATTTCCCTTGACAACGTTTGGCACGAACATCTCAAACTGATAGCAGGCCCTTCTTCCCATGCTACTCATGGAGACGGTCACATGGCTTACTGAGATAACACAACAACACCACGAGAATGTGGGCTTCAGTCATTACCTGAAAGCATTAGCACATGTTTATCAAGTGTGATTTCTAGAGTGCCGTACCTGTGATTTGATATAATTCGAGCACGGTTCACACACGGAAGGAGCTTAGACAGGATGACTTTAGTTTAAAGGAATGACATTAACAAGCAGAATGATGACTAGCACGCACCCTCACCTCAGTGCATATCATAATACGCATGGCTGCCATGTCAGTTTCATGGCCGTTCAGAACAAAGGACGTGAGTAGAAAATGCAGTGCAGGATTCAGATAAATCAACTGGGCTAGTAAATAGTCCTGAAATAGGCCACTTAATTTGAGTTGCCAAAACAACAATAAAAGCATTACCATATTGTAACCAAGAGGAGAACAAAAAAAACAATGTTATGATGGCAAATAGAAGTTTGGTGCTCAGGTGACAGGGGAAGCAGAGGGTTCATATTCATCCAAAAAACCACCCTTGACTTTTTATTCCCTTTTTTTGTCCGGTGAACAGGAACCCTGTTGCACGCACACCGACACATACAAGCACACACGCTGTGTCCCAACAGCCCGTCTTTCTCACCCGCTTTCCCCTAACCACCACCACCCACGCCCCCACGCAGGCCTTTCGCTACACATACAGACTTGTTCGTGCGCGACACACAAAGGCAGTCTTGTTTGTCCTGCCTCTTCATCCTCGTCCTACTCCTCCTCCTCCAGCACCGCTCAGAAGACGGGGCGAGGGAGAGGAGATGACAGGAAACGCATTCCTTGTGCGTCTACCGATGAGTGTTAAAGTTCACCCAAGCTCATCCTGTGTGTGTGTCTGTGTGTGTGTGTGTGTGTGTGTGTGTGTGTGTGTGTGTGTGTGTGTGTGTGTGTGTGTGTGTGTGTGTGTGTGTGTGTGTGTGTTTGTGTGCGTGTGTGTGTGTGTGTGCGTGTAAATGTCCATGTGGTGATCAAGAGACAGAGGTTGTGTCCTTCATGTTCTGTTCTTTTTAAGTTACAGTGCACCACATTGATTGAGGGGGACTTGTATAGATCTTTTTAAAGGCAGACGCTATAGTGCCTTCAGCCCAGGCATCATCAACAGAAGCCAGAGGGATTATGACTGATAGACCAAATCCCCACCCTGTGTTGTAATTGCTCTGTCCCCTCTGTGGCATTGTTTAAAAATATGGGAAAAGTACCGGGTAGAGTAATGCATACCACACAAACCAATCAAAACTGGATTTCATGGAACAATTTAGAGACACATTGGCTTTAATAAGCGCTCTCTATGCAAAGTCATTTATTATTAAGACTAGGATAAATGCTCTCGACATTTCAATGTGACATTGATACTGCATGGAACAAAATAGTGAGTCCCTGCATCTGTAATAAGACCCGAGTAGCAATTATTATAGCCTAATTATAAACGACAGAAAAACTATTCCTGTGGGCAAAAGAAATACTCCTTATCGTTCATTTGAATGCCTTAAACACCTGCCTTATTTATGAATGGACTGATGGACTGGGAAAGCATAGCACTATCTATGGTGATAAACTCAACCCAATTTTAATATGTTGCTGGGTAGCTAGAAGAAAAATACAGCATGACACATTTTTTAAGGATGCCTTAATTTGGCCTATTCTGCCCTACGCCCACACCCTGACAATCTGAAAAAAAAACCTGATCCGCTTAAGGGTTCATTTAAATATTTCCTGCCCGGTCCCCTTTGAACTAAAAAAGTAGTAGCCTGTGAAGTCCTCTCCAAATGAAGGCCAGTAGGCTTGATGACTGCGTGAGTGTGTGCTTCGCCAGAGACTGGCTTCCTTTCTGTGAAAAGCCACAGCCACAGAGAAGTGAGCAGCTGTGCTCGTGAATCACTAGCGGAAAAATGCAGTGGATGGTTTGAATACCACTGATAGCCTCACAGCTTTAATATGAAGACATTATAAAAGAAGCCAGCGACAACCCACTGCCTTTATATGACACAGAGCAGCTCACGAAACCTTAAAACGTGGACGCCATAGACTTCACACAATCTAAATAAAATAATGAGTACTATTAGATTCTAAAGACTTTTATTCTTAAAAGATCGTTTTTCAATGTTTGTGTATTTCAAGAGAAGAACTTAGGAAAGGATCATTAATCCCTTTAAGAGGGAGAGTTGGTTGAAATCAAAAAAAGGAAAACTACAAATAAACACTTGACTAAGGCGATTTGTGGCTGTGCTTAACATTCCATACATGGGCCCTTGCAACGCCACAGTCTTTCCAGTGTTCACCGGAGAAGGAAACGTATAAAATCACTGAAAGGGATTACTGTCTTGAACAAGAGCCAAGCTAAGCCGTTTATATCCTTCACAATATGCGTGGAGTTAAAATGATAAAGCTTTCCCACTCCGATGTTCATTGACACCCAGCTCCTGTGAACAACCCTGTTTTCCCCCCTTTCCAGACTAGGGCTCGCGATTAAAATACTAACAAGCCACTGCCGACAACAACAACAACAACAACAAGTTCCAGACTGGCGCCCTGATCAGAAGGCAGGTGAACACTGTGCCATTGATTTCCAACACCCCTCCCCAGGGGTGCAGGGCAGGCCAGGGGAGCGATGAAAGCAGCGGAGCAGCCAAAACGCCCCTGCAGCTCCAGTTAAGGCCGGCGTTTATTTTCCTGCTCCCCCTTGCTCACATTATTGAGTCAGAAGACTCCCAGCTCCTCTTGCCTTAGATGGCCAGATGCCCCTCCAGAGAGATGCAGGAATGCGGTCTAGACTCTAGACACAATACACAAACATCCAGGCAGCAGAAGCAGGGGCTATTTTACACAGAGGGTGGTTGCTCCATTTCTCTCCTCCCAGCCACCCCCGCCTCTCCCTCAGCTCTGGTAACTTACTGGCACCAGCTATTTTCTTGTTAAACGGCTCAATTTTCATAAGAAAGGATGATGTAGGCCAAGTTCCAAAAATTCCCAGCCTTCCGAATCGCTGTGAACTATTGCCATTATATCAGCATGATGATTAAGTTAATTGTTGAATGTGTGTGTGTGTGTGTGTGTGTGTGTGTGTGTGTGTGTGTGTGTGTGTGTGTGCGTGCGTGTGTGTGTGTGTGTGAGAAGCAATAGCCAACAAATGTTGTTTCGAAGAAGGCAACTGAGGTGTGCTACGTTAAAGTATATCCAACGTTAGGACAGGCTATTCAAATATTCAAAATATTCCAAACCGAATATTGCACGTTTCCAAGAATGACATTTTAATAATTACTTTTCCTTCTATCTAATTTATCCGTGTTATTAGAAAGTTTTTGAATTATTGCCCATCCTCGCTCCTGCCAATCCTCCAAGATGCTATCGGACTAAGGGAGTACTGGGGAAAAAACGATAACAATTTGATTTATCAAAATAATCATATAAAAAAAACAATTTTTAAACATTCTTCTCTGCAGAGCAATCCAGTATGAAGAAAAGCACATATCTACTGACTACGACGCTCCACCAAACATGGTGGAGCAACAGTAACAGTAACATGCATTAACATCCATTCCAAACCCAACAACTCTGTACAAATTAAGGTCTTATTTGGTCTGATGTCTCTATGACTTTGTTCCCCTGGATGGGTCTACTATGATAATAGATGTATGGTGAATACATAAACACATCCAGTGTGGCTGTATTTACCTTGAGGGCATCGATCACCAGGTCTCGGGCCTCCAGCTCTCCCTCCAGGATGCTGAAGAGAGTCAGCAGCTCTGGTTTGCTCAATGTCTCCATGTTCAGCATGGGCTCCTTCACAAGGAGAGAAGAGAAATACCATGTTTAAATTCATGTTCTGTAGATGCAAACCCTGGTTAATATCCTTATGATTTGGTTGTGTTATTATGCTGATGGACGATGGAAATGGATGTCTGATGTTTGTCTGACTTTCAGCAGTCCAAAGCGATAATTGGGTTTGGGTTGCTAATCATTTTAAACACATTGGACTTCTCTGCTTTGAATCAGGAGAACATTCACAAGCTGGAATCACACACACACACACACACATACCAGACCAATGCCCATTACACTAAAGATTATAGTAGGCATCCAGCACGTACTCAATTAAAAAATTCTGCCACCGGGACGTATTCATTGTAATGTAATTCAAGAATGACGTAATGCATGGCCTAACACACGACGGCCATCTAATGATATTACCTAAAAACCAAAGTCCCCCTCCTTAACAAAAACACATTATGTGCTCTTACGGTCACCGTAGAGGCCTACATAAACATTATTCATCTCTGACGTACGTCAGAGGAGGGAGTCATCCAGCGAGGCTAGATGTTGGTGTGTGTGTGTGTGTGTGTGTGTGTGTGTGTGTGTGTGTGTGTGTGTGTGTGTGTGTGTGTGTGTGTGTGTGTGTGTGTGTGTGTGTGTGTGTGTGTGTGTGTGTGTGTGTGTGTGCGTGTGTGTGTGTGTGTGTGCCATTTAGCCACTGACTCATCCTGTGATTCTTGAGAACAAATTCAATTACAATATAGATGCACACACAAGATGTCCTATTTCAAACGTTCTGCCGTTGCTCTTCGCCGCTGTGTGTGAACTGAGAGCACCACAGCTCCCACCGTGACAGATGTGGTCTCTGGGTTGGCCTTATGTAACATGACATTTTTCTAAACATATGGTACGGTCGTTTGTGGAGTGCACAGTCCCTGCCACCCTCCTTCACCGAAAAGGGCAGTTGGAACGCAAATAGGGCACTTTCCAGACCTCCAGCGGACAACCAGATGATGACCGCACATCAACAAATGTCGGGCACTCGTTGAAACGATATACCAGCTGTTAACAGTATCAAGTTGAAAGCTCCCTGATACTGGGAGTTAAGGACGATTGCAAACAACCGCTTGGATGTATCTGTTGACTCCTGGTGAGTCAACAGATCATTTATGAGGCAATCGAATTTGTGCAGGACTGCTTGCTTAAGAAAGCATTCACAAATTGACCATGAATAGATATTAGACTCATCCCCTTTCTATCATTTTTAGTTCATGTGTCGCGTGCAACAAGTCTCCGTTTCACTGGTGATGCCCGCTATGCTTTAAGCATCCTGTGGTCAATACAACTTTCCACATCATGGACTCATCAGTAGATGGAGGGGGCCGGCTTGAGGGGGGGGGGGGAATTGGTTACATAATGACAGACGAAGCTGCGGTCCCTTTCATATGGGCTTGAGAAGCTTCTGTACCTTATTTTTTTTTACTTCAGAAAATTTGAATGCAAAAAATGTATTCCCAGGATTTTGTTTTTCATTCCCAGTGGCCACTGGCTGCTGAACCTTAGAGGCGATTGAACGGTTGAACTCGGCAGCCGTTGAGCAGTTTAAATCTATTTTATTCTCGTTTACGTTTTGTTATGGTTTCGGCAAGACGTTTAAAAAAAGGAACCTGGGGACAGGGAGCATAAGCAGGTAAGGAAGATTGGATTAGAGCCACATGAAATGCTTCTCGCTTAGAAATCCCTGGCTCTCGTTCCCAGGTTGAAGTTAAACTGCACACAGCCTAATCCGTACAGAGACACTTAGCGCCCCATAGAGAGAGAGAGTAAACAGCCTTTTTGCCGGAACTCTTGGTCTGTGGTTTAACCACACGGGTAGAATGCTAATTATAAGTACAGCATACACATTAACCTTGGTAAGATTTTACAGGCTTGTTGCTAATTTCGCAGGCCTCTGTAATCACTATGGGTGTGTGTGTGTGTGTGTGTGTGTGTGTGTGTGTGTGTGTGTGTGTGTGTGTGTGTGTGTGTGTGTGTGTGTGTGTGTGTGTGTGTGTGTGTGTGTGTGTGTGTGTGTTTTCTTTATGGGTTTTTAAAGAACCCATTGTCCCTTATTGGACAGGCTACAATTTATCATCATCTTGCTTGATCATTGTTTTATATATAGACTATATATAATATAGTTTTATGTTAACCCTCAAAATATAATGTTTATTCGAAAAGCAAACAGCAAGCAACAGCATGGGAAATCCAAATATTCCCATACATTCCTTCGGCGCTCATTCGATGACGAAAGCCCTGCGTCTCCATAATCCGTGCTTGTTTTAAGCCTAGTCAGCCATGTGCCTGTGACTACAGCCAATTGTAAACTCATTAAAGCACTGTGCAATCTTCACTGCATCCACAGATCATCTGTTCTCTCCATGGCCCCTCAGGATGCAAGCGGTGTTGAATGTAAATCTGTTTCTACCCCCCAACTAATAGCACATGTGTTGCACTGTGTAAAGTAGAACGTTGTTGTCGATGTATCCCATCCGTCCTTGTTGATGTGAGGTTTATAATGTTCCTACGACATTATTGTTGTGTAACTACACTGTCGCTGAAGTGTGGTACGCTAAAAGTTGATTAACTAAATCCCACTTAAAACAATAAGCCTGTGTAGGCCTATTAGTCGCAGTTAATACCATATAGTTAGGCAGATTAAAAGTGCATTGAGTTAAGAGTACTGAAATAGCCTAGCCTGCTATCTTGTGTCACTTCCAATTTGGCTTGATTATCAAAAAAACCTATTGTACGAGTTGGTAAGTCACAATATCCATCTTCGTCAGATTTTGTCACATGCTACCGGGTCAGGCACCCACGGGTGGTTCGCTCAATATGTGAGACAGACGCACTTCCTCTCATGTTAATAATAGCCCAGAGAGGATGAATATCTGTATTGTTGCCTCTGTTGGATGGACTCATCTCAGAGAAGCTTGTTGAGGGGAAAAAGCAACAATAATAAACCCGGCTGTATGAAGTTCGTAGGACCAAATGCCAATACACGCATTATACATCACCTACTGCGCAACGCAGGATCAGATTACCTTTAC
>NC_044060.1:14807908-14827908 GCF_902167405.1 Gadus morhua
TTTGCAAATTAAATGCCAGATAAATGCATTAATTTGCACCTTTTCCCATATTCGGGCTGTGGGTAATTTACTTTCCTGGGTTGAATAGGAGGTTGAGCAGGTGGGCGTATCCCAGTGGACATGCTTGGCAGAGTGTGATTCTGCTGGTGGCTCAGTTAAAAGGGCTGGTGCTTTTCTCTCAGCTTGAGATAGTGGCGTTATGGATTCAGCCCTGCAGAGGTACTCCTGTCACCCCAACCCAACCACCATCTCGACCTATCCACCATATTTATTATATTTTTCTTGCAGGGTTTTCTGTTCCTTTTCCTAGGGGCCGATACCAGAACTCAGCCCTAACTCAAGGAACTAGTAACGTTCTCTCTTTAGGTTTGCTCCTGGTCAAATAGAATAGGCCAAACACTAGAAGGCAGTCATTTTAAGAAACTGGGAAAATGTACCAAAGAACTTGATTATTGTGCACTCAGGCACAGATACGGTTAATTGGAAAAACTGGTGTTTAGGTTTCACCAACAAGTCTTAGAAAATAACAATTAACTTTGAGCTGGTCATCTGGATCAATGGCCATAAATCTATAAAGTCTGCTTCAGCTTGAGAGGAAGACTGCGACCGGTCATATAAAGTTGTGTTTATACCACAAATGTTGTCATTATCGTCCAGCAGACAGATTGATTCAAAGGAGTACTCAAACCAGCTGAAGAAGATTGTTTGTTTGATAGCCTCACTTGCTCTGGGTGTGCTTTGGTCGAGGGAGCCTTTCATTCAAGGAAAATAGGACAAAATTACATAATGTGGTGGTGAAGATAACTAGAGAGTGCAGCCTTTTCAGGCATCGTAGGGAGCTCAATGGAAATTGCAAACTCTCAAATGTAAACATTGAGGAGAAAAAGTTGTTTAATATTATACTTTTGATAATGGCAAGGTGGTCTTTTGTTTATTGCGCTTCATCTGATTCAGAGTAAAACGTAAATTGAAGCAAGGGGTGGAACAAAAAATCGGTCTAAATAGGAACATTTTATAGTAATTCTGTGGACAATGCACACTTAGTGAGACCAGACATTTACTACGATTACCCACTGGAGAGGAAATTGGACAAATAAATCTGAAATCTTCCTCCCCCAAAAAACGTTAGGTACTCAGTCATACTTTAGTCTAATCTAATTGAGTTGGAAATTAAAGCCCCAGAATAAGGTTAGTGACAGAGCCTTTTATAAATGAGGTATAAGAATAGCTAAAGAAAATTGGATGTAATGATATCATCAAGTCATTCTGAAAATATGCTACAATGGGGAAATGTGAGGGGTGAACAACTTTGCTATGAGACAGTTAAGATAAATACAGCAATTGTTTTCATGTGAGGGTAAATTTATGTTTTGTTTTGTTTTTTTTGTTTATTCTTGATTTATCCAATATATTCTTAATTGGCTTTGATGTTGTAGATTGTAAATCATAGATTTCCGAATAGCCAAAACTATGTTTTATACCTTGATAGAAAATAGCTGATATTGTTGCCGAAGCCTTGCATCGAAATTGTATGTCTTTGTTCAACTTTATTGGCAGATTGAAGTCCTGGACACCCTGTGCTTTTCAATAATTTAAGATTGATGAAAATATCACTTAAATGCCATCATATCTCCAGACCATCACATCTTTCTGGTCAAAGCGCTATTGTTACTGAACCACAACTAATCGGACGTAGTTCACCACCTTGCCTTCTTTCTCCCTCTCTTTCTTCCTCTCTCCCTCCCTTCCCTCTCTCTCTCTCTCTCTCTCTCTCTCTCTCTCTCTCTCTCTCTCTCTCTCTCTCTCTCTCTCTCTCTCTCTCTCTCTCTCTCGATCACTATTTTATTTTGTGATTCACTATTTTCCGGCAGGTTTGAATGCACAACATAATGAATCATATCCCAAATCGACTTCATTATTTAATGTTGTTCCTCCAATTGAATTGAATTCGCAATATTTACCTGGACATCATCCTGAATATCTTCAAAGCCTCAAAGCCTTGTCATGTATGTAAGTGTGTGTGTGTGTGTGTGTGTGTGTGTGTGTGTGTGTGTGTGTGTGTGTGTGTGTGTGTGTGTGTGTGTGTGTGTGTGTGTGTGTGTGTGTGTGTGTGTGTGTGTGTGTGTGTGGTATTTCAATTCCAATAAGGGGCTAGAGTGCCTACAACTGTATAAAATAACTTGTTTATCAAAAATTTCCCTGATTCTACCTGATTTAATGTTTTATACATATCTATATCATCTATTTATATCAAGGTGATGTCTGCAGTCTGTCTGTCTGCCAGGTGTTCTGCCTGAATGCCTCTGTCTAGTATTTATGCATGCGTAACATATCAAAACTTGAATCTTATAATTAAAAGTTCCAAACAGATGCAAATGGTGGTTACTGAACCACACACAAAATAGTATTAACAATAACAATACATTTAGTATGTCAATCAACCAAGTGGACCATATATATTACAGTTGGGGTTAGGGTTTTTCCCCTTTTTCTTAATATGTTGCTTATATTAGAATATTTTGAAATTAAAATATTTTGAAATTAAAACAGCACATTTTATGTGGTCACTCTTAAGTAGCCTTTATGCAATCGAGAATTCATGAAAATTAATAAAATACATTTTATAACTCATGTTTCAGGATAAGAGCTTGGATTATTCAACCTGTAGGTTTACATGTTAGACATGAAGTCCAACCTGAAACTCTACTTGAGTAGTTTATGTAAAATGATCAGTCAAAATAAATGGGTTCCTCTATAATAGCACAATTACAGTGTACTGGTGTTGATAACAATATCTTTTTTGTTTTATTGAAAGCTTCACTTACAAGACAAGGGTCTTGTAAGTGAATTCAGATTGATTCTTTAAGATAAAGTTTAAAATTGTTGCCTCCTGAAGAATCAGGCAGAAGTGTAGTTGGAGGTTTTGACAGTGTTCCCAATCCTTTCTCAGATTTCCTCACGGATACTAAATAGAAAAGAGGAAAAATGGGAGTTGTTGAAACATTACAAATACCTCTGGGTATCAGATGTGATTTTACAATAAACAAGGTATCCGGGATATGTGCACAGGTACCAGTCCATGACACTTTAGTGTATGCAGCCTTCTTGAAGAACATTTTGAATCTTATTCCAAAACATCACCACACTATTCACTTTCATGAATGTTTGAGACAAATTGGCCCTTCATATATTGACAATGAGATGCAGGGCTATAAAAGTTATTTTTATTAAAAAAAACGAACAACATCCTTAAAATAAGCAACAAATAGCAGTCGCTTATCACTGGGTTTCTTGCCAGCAAAGGTATTGGCACGATCAATAATTCCTGTTGGTGATTTCGCAACTTGATTGATCCAGTAAGATAAGTGTCACTCTTTGGCTCAATTGCTGAGCACCGGTCTTGTTGTTTGTATAGACATGAACAGATTCTTTACAGCAGTGGTTCTCCAACGCGGGTGCGCGTACCCCCAGGGGTACTGGAGTGCAGTGGGTAAAAAGAAGAAAAAAATAGCGATCGATTCAAATCTGAGAGCTAGACCATAGAACATTTAGAAAGTGAACAAGTGGTTGAAATGTGAATCTGAAAACAAGGAGAAAGGAGAATCCGTGAAAGAGAATGCGCATCCAGAAACACCAACATTTTAGGAATAATATATTGGAATGGGATTCACCTCTACAGGCTCTCACCCTGTGCCGGTGTCGTGCTTCTCTTGTGGGGAGAAATTAGCGAACAGTTGCATGAAGAACAGGCCCATGTTTCTCACTAAATTGTGAGTATTTGCACACTTTAAATATTCATGTTGACACTGTCAAACAGAAAACACAGACAATATTTATGTTCAATTTATTGAACATAATTTTTTGGTTATTTATGTGTTTTGTGCCGGTGTAGAGAGTATTCAGCTGGAAAAGTATCTTATGGGTACACTAGTAGAAAAAGTTTGAGAACCAATGCTTTAGAGGAATGGAGATTATTTGTGTCGCCCAGGGGAAGTCAGTTTGTTGAACACGTCCATGCTATTAATGTTTTTGAGGATAAGCATGTTTTTTTTATGCCAAGCTCACACTACAGGACGCTGAAATCTTCAAAACATCCCATCTGAGGAAAGCAGCTCACATCTTTCGACTGTCAAATGACCGACTTTAAAAACCGCTGCAAGGTGGGGAACATACTAGCCGATTTAGGGAGGAAATACAATTACCCCGTTGGTCTCACATCACAAGACTTCTTCAGGACAACAAATCAAAAATAGGAATAGGATGAATCTTTGAGTATGTCTACGGGAGTGTGAATACTGTCATGAAAGTCAGAGTAAGCCAAATACATAATACCTGATTGAATAGTAATGGGCTACATCTTTATTTTTAAGTCTATAGTCGGTTTACTCTCCAAAGAGAATATCCTGGCAATTTTAATAATTTTTAAGTTCAGCAAATATCGGTAATGCACTATATTCTCATCAATGAACATTACGTAGGTTATTAATAAAATAATACTTGGCATTGCTGTTCATGAACACCATGGACTCTACTTCCGATCCAAACACTGGCCAAATCAAATCAGTTGCTATTGTCTCTGACATTGTATTTAGGTTATGTTGGGTTTGCTGTGCAGTGCACTCATGTTTTCTTGTTTATCTTTGCGAGAGAAGTATGTGTGTGTGTGTGTGTGTGTGTGTGTGTGTGTGTGTGTGTGTGTGTGTGTGTGTGTGTGTGTGTGTGTGTGTGTGTGTGTGTGTGTGTGTGTGTGTGTGTGTGTGTGCGTACATGCAAAACAGAGGAATGTGTTTGAGAGAAGTGTGTGTGAGGGAGAGGGATGGAGTGCGTGAGAGAGACACATGTGTGAGGGGAAGAGAAGTATGTGACAAGTGTGTGTGAGAGGAGTGTGTGTGTGTGTGTGACAGAGAGAAATGTGTGCGTGTGTGAGAGGAGGGTGTGAGATAGTAATCTGTGAGAGAGGTGTGTGTTCATCCATTAGGAGTGTGTGGGGCGACAGAGTTGCGTGTGTATGCCTGCGTGTGTAGAATGCAGACCTGCATAATGCGACGCTAAATCTGTAAACAATAACAAATCATTCTCAATATCCAGTCTAATTTGAATTACACCATGATCAATCTCATCGCCCTCTGGCCTTTGAAAATGTACAATTGTTAAGACATTTATAATGCAGATATATAATGTCTTAAACTATCATAACAGTTCTTAACTATTGTATAGTTCTCAACGACTACTCTCAATGAAGTATGATAAACATCCTATTTGAAAAGCATTTTATTTTTATGCTGACATCATTGAGTTTTATTTACTACAATATACATTGTTTTACACCATATGATTATGATATGATTCCACTGAATCAACGCATACTTTGCAGATAATGCAGCATTTTGTATTCTACATTTCCTAGACTTCAAACATAAATGCACCAGAACATGTTGCTACTTTGACTGTACATTGAGCAATCAACGTTCAAATGTCAATACAGCCATCACCACACTCAAGGAGAGCTCCTGTGTGGCAACATGGAGCACTAGGTCATGCATCATTGTCTGCAAACCTTACAATAAACCGGTTTTCCAACACAACACAATCCTGCGTCCTTGTTTGTGGGAGTCCAATAAAAGTCACCCAGGTGGAGTGTGGCAGACACTTAGGTCGCGTGTAGCATGGACCTTGCGACAGATTTATTTACTGTGTTGCTAGGTTTTCAGCTGTTTGTCCACTGCACCAACGTAACCACACCCAACTGTAGAATATTGGCCAACACAGAATTCCAGAACAACCAACCACCACAATCAGGTCTGGTACACTGACTCGCTGTTGGTGTTTTATTGCTAAGGCACCTTTTAGAGCTATCATGTTCCCCGGAGATACGGCACTGTGTGTGCGCCCTGTTGATCCGTTAGGGCAAGAGTCTTCTCATAATCCAGTGATGGAGCCGTCCAGTGGCCAGGGCGGGTGGTCAAAGGTCGCACTCCCCTGAGGCCCCCTCTGGCAGATTATAGGGGCATGTCTGACTGGCAGAAGACCCAGAGGCAGTTGAAGAATATGATGAAAGAATTATAACGGCACAATTGACTGAAAGCACCCTGGGGTCCCTTTAGAATGAGCTACTGGAAATTGCTGTGGGGAAGGAGGCTTTCCGTGCTTCCGCAAGATCCAAGACATTGGATAAATGGGACTGGTTTTAGTGAGGTGAAGGGGGAGGATACAGTTTAACCGTCACAGTGTTTATGTCGAATGCACTTCAATGAAGCTACTTTAAAGAAATTGCGTTAGGGTTTCTCTATTTTAAATGTTTCTTTGTTTTAAAAAATGTAAACAGTCTCATACTTGAACAAATGAAATGGCTCCAGTTAAATAAAAATATTCTGCAATCTACCTCTGAAAAAACATTTTTTTTTACTTTTTGATGTGTAGAGCCTATGGGCCAATGTTATTTTTGTGGTATTGGACAATGATTATTACCGCTGCTAATTGTTTGGGATTTTTGGTTACTCAGAGCTTTAATAATATAATACCACAGAAGGAAAAGCAACCTTGGTCAGGTCTCTTCAAGGCTGTATTCAACCGTGTTCCTCGTCCACTTTTCTGCTTGATTTGCTGATTGGGCCAGTATGAAAGTAAGTACGTTTCACGGATCAACTGTCATCTTTTGTGAGTGGGACAGAAGATTCAACACAATTCTACACGCAATGTTTTGTGTGTGTGTCTGTGTGTGTGTGTGTGCATGTGTGTACAGTGTACTGTATATCTCTCTCAGGCAACCACTTTGAAAAAATAATAAATTTTTTCCATCATGTGCTGCTGCCGAGCTATAGGGCCCCTGGTCTATATCTCTGTGTGTTTACATAGTCCTCACTGTGGTTTACACCCTGTTTACCCTACTGCTCCTGCAGGAGTTCATCTTCTGTAACAGACACCTTTTAGGAGAAGTCTGTATCTCTGCTCTTACAATGCTGTCTTTTACCGGCAGATCCTTGACCTCATTGTGGCTCCTCTGCACCCAGGCTTTCTCTGTCTTCTATCTCTAGATCTGCCCCTGTCTTGGCTGCTTGATTGCGGGTGGCAAAAGATGTGCTTTGCTTTTAGAACAATAAGAGTTAACTGTTGCTCATCTGTTTTCATCCTTTGTTGCCTTTAAATCTTTTGGTAAATGGGGATGCGCAGACTGACAACTTAATGCCGGGGAACCATCTCCTTTATCTCTGAGTGAGTCGCTCAATAGACTCCCAATAGATTTTACACATTTTGCAAGTGGATAACCAATTGATGAACTGGAACCACTCGTATCATATAGGGATTGAAATCAGATCTTAATATTCTCCATGCGGCCGATGGATTGTTTTTTTTTAGTTTGCAGACAGATTTCATTCAATGCAGAAACAAAGCCAAACTGTGTTAGTTGCAACACAGTTATCAACAAAATAATGCAATCTGCTGAAACCAGAGGCTGGGGGATGGCAAAATAAAATGATGGATGAAAAGATAGATGGATAAACGGATGGGTGAACTGTTGAATAATTTGTCAATAGATGGATGGATGATGGATAGAGAGACCGCAACCGCTTGGTAGCATTCAGTTTATACCAAAAGCAAAAAAAATAACTTTTGAAACTTTGTACACCTTTTAGGGCTTCCCATATTTACAGATGGACAAGTTTTGAAGCGTGCACAGATTTGGAACTATTTCCTCTAATGGTGGCTATAGGGAAATTACCCTAACTTACAGCTTATTACATTAAAATGATCAATTGGCAATACAGGGCTACATGGCAGGGGCAGCAGCAGCATCTGAAAAAGGCTTGGAGGAAATGGGAAACAAGCTCCTATGAATAGCTGTGGGAAGCTGAAGCATGGCCTTCAGTGTTGTTCCTTCATTGACTTGTTCCAAGGCTGGAGGTCAATCAATCAGAACCAGCAGTGTTGGTGACCGTTTGGCTTTGACCCATGTAGATGCCAGCCACAGCCAGGGGCCAGTCAGTGGAGAGGTAGACTTTAAATCAAATGAATAATATTTCCGAATCCCATTTGTGTCTTCAGTACCCCAAGAGCCAGAGAGTGAGTGACCGTATTTTTAAGATGGGAACCAACCCTTGCCGTTAAATACTATACACCAACGTACAAATACAATGCAAAAATAACAATATGGGGTTGTCTGTGACTTTGCTACCAAATGTGAGGTTGGAATGAGATGTGATCTTATAAAATGGGCTGAATTACTATGGAATGAAGTCCAATTAATCCTTTACCTCACCAACATTCTGGCATTATTTTGACAACATTCCCAGAAGACAGGAAATTCCGATCATACATTATGAAATCTATTTGCTACATTTTCAAAACGGTTGTAGAATGGTAAAAAAAAAAAATAATAATAATAATAGTGCAAATGTAAAGGTGAAATTGTAAAAAACATTAATTTGAATAACCAACAAATATAGAAGTATTGTCAAATGGCCAGAGGTGCAGCTGGAAATACAATTATGATGAAACCCTTTGCTAACTTACCCTTAACTGAAAATGTAATAGATTTGAATTATTATTAATCATCACCACGGTTAAAAAGGGTGGTCTTCCCTTTCTGCTCTTTCTCTCTAGCATTTACCTCCTTTACCTGTTCCCAATCATTAGAAAACCCACTTTGATTTTAAACTTAAAAAAGTGATGTCAGTCCATTTCTCTAACATTTCATATTAATTTACAGGATTTCCATCAGCATCGACTTAAAACAAGTCTCTTTCATCCCTAAACCCTTTCTCCCACCATCTCCCCTGTTTCCTATTCCACTCCATATTTCTCTAACTTCAGTGTCTCTTACCTTCATCCTTTCTCTCTCCATGTCTTGGCTCTCTCTCTCTCCCCTGAAAGGCCACACACAAGGCCATCCACTCAAAGGTCTTCATCAGGCACACCCTGCGGGAGGGGGAGGTGGTGTACTGCCAGTGTATACTGGCTGAGATTGAAGTACAGGTGAGGTGATGCTCTATTGATGAGAGTCACAGTATAGCCTCCCTACGAGGCTATATGGTCTTCGATGCTATCTGTACGCATCGTTCACGGGGGTCTGAAGTGGAAGGTCAGTTTGAACAAACCACAATGGAGGACATCCCATACCGAATTTGCGATGACAGCCTTGTGCTATTCAGAATATAGAATAAGTATAAGGCCTATTAAGATGACATCGTAACTCGAACAACAATTATCATAATCATCACCATTGTAATTATTTATTGTATTTTTCGAGCATTGAAGTTCTTCTTCTTACTTTTATTATGAATAGGCCTATTAGAAGGTATTTTGTGATATTATATTATCAACAGCAACTTATATGGGCCAACTCTATCTACCATATATTATAGGACATATGGGTAGCTGAATTTCTAAGTCTTGTTCTGACACAAGCTATGAATGAGGCACACTGGTGTCAGGCAACTTAATCCTGTATGCATGCAAAAAGAAAGAAGAAAACTGCGTTCAAATGAGCTAACAGGGAAGCGTTCATAACCTTTGTGATGGGGAAGCAGAGGTGCTGGTGGCGGTGGTGGTGGTGGGTGGAGGGCTCTTGGCGGCATAATGAGACGGGCTGACACAGAAGGAGACGCTAGTACTTTCTGGGTGAGAAGGAGCGCACTAGAGCTCCTGCACGACACCAACACTACCTTTTTAATATTCTTGGGGAAACGGCAGAAAATCGAAAGTGCGTTTCGAGCTCTTAGCGAGCCAGCTTCACCTTAGTGGAGATCGATTTCAGATTTTTCGATCCGTATTTAATTGGACGAGCAGCGCCGTCGCGGGGTTCAGGACAAAGGTACAGGCGACACTCGGGTGGACTATTCAGTCCAAATGCATCTCCAGAGGACCCGCGCTCTGGTACTGTGGACCCATCCTAGGATCCCTGTCACCCTTTCTCCTTGAGTCAGGACACAATATCGGTGAGTCTATTTATTTAATTGCATTTAAACTCCAAAATGTAAGTCGTTCGTATTTTGCTGTGACGGAATTAATGTGGTCGCAATTAAGAAATGTTATCGGTAGCCTCGAACTCAAGCGTTTATCATAGTCCGTGGTCGGAGTTTAGGCAATTCTTGAAACGACATTGTCACTATTCAACAGGTTTCAATTCATGGCGGTATGCACTACGCTCTGCAGGCAAATAATACATCGCCCACTGCGAAGCGCATGAAGGATAGATGGAACACACACATACACACACACGCACACACGCACATACACGCACACATACACACGCACACTATATTGTAGCCTACTGTTGCCGAATCTGCAGCTGTAAGCCTAAATAACTGTCATTGACGATATACGGCCACCCCAAGTGACTTAAATAAGAACATGCAAAAGGCAGATCATAAACCTAACAGCTACCGCAGTCAGCAAATCTTCCCTTTTGTTTTTTTAGGTACTTCTTTATTTATAGTGACTCATTTCTGAGAGTGTGACAGTTATTCAGTTAAAATAACCAAATATGTTTGCAGTTATGCTTTTTGCCTATGTTTTATTATCTCACGTTGACTTCAACAGTGCAGTGTCTGGCTGGTTGCCTTGCACTCGTGTTCCCGTTGCCATAAATCAGCTTTTCCCTCAGTGCCGAATGACATTGCAATGAAACGTCTCCCTTTATTTTATTGTCAGAATAAAGTGGCGGTGCAAATTGGGAAGGAGATAAAAGAGGACTTAATTAATCAATGATGCAGCTGGTAGCTAGTACTGTAGCTCATAGCAGTTAATCCAGTTTGCTTTTTTTGTTAATTCTTTCAAGGCTTTTCACAAATTCCCTCTTTGAATGTCTCAATTTGTTTAGATGAAAGTGGATCTCAAAGCGAGAGGCGTGTGACGGAGGGAGCGGAAGACCTCCTGCGAGAGTCTCCTCCGACATGGCAGGTGTGTCCGCATGGCTTCCCTTTGCCAGGGCGGCAGCCATTGGCTGGATGCCCGTGGCCAACGGCCCCATGCCTGTGGCGCCGAGGGACCACAGCAAGAGGAAGGACGAGCTCATCGTCCTCAACGTCAGCGGCCGGCGCTTCCAGACCTGGAGGACCACGCTGGACCGTTACCCAGACTCCCTGTTGGGCAGCTCCGAGAAGGAGTTCTTCTTCAACGAGGAGACCAAGGAGTACTTCTTCGACCGTGACCCCGACTCCTTCCGGAGCATCCTGAACTTCTACCGCACGGGTAAGCTCCACTACCCGCGCTACGAGTGTATCTCGGCCTACGACGAGGAGCTGGCCTTCTTCGGCATCATCCCCGAGATCATCGGCGACTGCTGCTACGAAGAGTACAAGGATCGCAAGCGGGAGAACGTTGAGCGTCTCCAGGACGACCAGGAGGAGAACAAGGACCTCAAGCTGCCAAACATGACCGCCCGCGAGACCATGTGGCGGGCCTTCGAGAACCCCCACACCTCCACCATGGCGCTGGTCTTCTACTACGTCACGGGCTTCTTCATCGCCATCTCTGTGCTCACCAACGTGGTGGAGACGGTGCCCTGCGGCACCTCCACGCAGCAGAAGGAGGTGCCCTGTGGCGAGCGCTACACGGTGGCCTTCTTCTGCATGGACACGGCGTGCGTGATGATCTTCACCGTGGAGTACCTGATGCGGCTGTTTGCCGCGCCCAGCCGCTACCACTTCATGCGCTCGGTGATGAGCATCATCGACGTGGTGGCCATCCTGCCCTACTACATCGGCCTGGTGATGACGGACAACGAGGACGTGAGCGGCGCCTTCGTCACCCTCAGGGTGTTCCGCGTCTTCCGCATCTTCAAGTTCTCCCGCCACTCGCAGGGCCTGCGCATCCTGGGCTACACGCTGAAGAGCTGCGCCTCGGAGCTGGGCTTCCTGCTCTTCTCGCTCACCATGGCCATCATTATCTTCGCCACGGTCATGTTCTACGCCGAGAAGGGCTCGTCGTCCACCAAGTTCACCTCCATCCCCGCCTCCTTCTGGTACACCATCGTAACTATGACGACGTTAGGGTAGGTGGACGCAAATTCGCCCCCCCCCCCCCCCCCCCCCCCCCCAACTGATGCTAGATAAAACGCATGCGTGCAAGCACAAGCGCACGCAAGCACACAGCCAAACAAGCACGTGCACACGCATGTTTACATACACGCACACACACAGACACACACACACACACACACACACACACACACACAGACACACACACACACACACACACACACACACACACACACACACACACACACACACACAAGCACACATACTCTCAAGTCAATAAGCATATATGCACTTTTCTAAGACTCATTTTATATTATTACTGGCAATTTCTTTATTTTATAATACCCTCCTGCTTCTCCCTTCTAGTCCACTTTGTGTCTTTTTTGCATAACTGAACACCTTATCTAGCCGGGTTGTGACTATAATATGTTTGTGATTGTTGTGTTTCTTTATACAAATGGACTCTCCACGGAACTGAACCAGGATTTGGAACCCACTTAAGCCCTGCCTGTCTCAAACAATATATGAACGGTCCTGCAGCTTAATTTAGCCTGTCATAATGAGTCATGCCATTGCTGGGTAGTGTTGCATTCACGTAGCGGTATCAACCCCTTTGTTTACCTCACTTAAAACAAGCCAAATAAGGACATGTTTGTTAATGAGGGGTTGGGCTTGAGTCATCTGAAAGGTGATAATGCATGCAAGTGATGAGAAATCCCATGATTTGTTTGCATACATTGCGTGTTGCGTGTGAGCTGACTGTGCCATAGGTTCTTTTTCATTATTCATTGAGTGCAACTTTCACCTCCTCAAAATACATGAATGCAGCCATTTAAACAAAGCTTCAGGGTAAACAAAGCATCCTGGTTGTTTTGACTTGCAGCCAATGTGACATTATGCCTTACAAATGACCAAATTAAACATTTGTGACTTCATGTTTTACAGATGACAGCACAAGAGTAAATATTGCATCTTTGTCCCACTGTGTGTGTGAGAGCTACAGTATGGCCCCCTTTGAATTGCCTTGAGAAACAGAATAATCAAAGTGCATTGCCTCAAGCTTCCAAAGAATGAAGCTGCACTGTTTTGTCGTATTTTTGTGGAAGCCATTAGCGAGGCACCTTCCAATCAAGAACATGTACCTCACAAGGGCTTTATAGTCCCACTCTGGTCTTAACTTCCTGAGACGACATCCCGAACGGCAGTGATTTATGTCCCCTCGTAAAAAGTTATTTCAAATCCGCCCGACTCAAGTTCTTGAAAACCAGGAAATGACACTGCATTGGGTGACACCGTTATTATTTGTACGGGGGTTTCTTACTTGACAGTGCACCATACTGGCCTTAAAGGTGTGTACCTTCTTAATTGAATGGACCTGAATTATCAGGTTGTACCACCAACAGGCATGATCAAAAGGTTAACATGAATGTTTACATCAATGAATATTCACCATGCAGTTTTTTATTTTTTTTATTTTGTTTTTGTTTGGAAGAATGCTAGGTTTGGAATACATTCATATAGTCTTTTCCACTTTTGTATTCTCCCTGCTCTTTATGCAGACCATTGTCTGTCTGCCTGAGATAATCTTTGACTGTATATTCTTCATCGATATATAAAAAGACTGGGCTGGGAGGGACCACTGAGACACTGTAGCTCACACTGCTGTTTAACACGTTAGCCAAAAAGGCGACCCTCAACCTTCTCTCACAGCGCGTGTTCACCGTTGTCGGATTCCGGAACGGGGGGCTTATTATTAACTGCAAGTCTACAGCGAGTAAGAGCCTTAAGAGGAAGCATACAGTACCTTAAACTCGCCAAGGAATGTAACTATCCCGCTCCTAAAAACTGTACCGTTAGCAACCTCAGTGGTCTGGGTCTTGTTAAGGGAATCATAACAGTTATTAAATTTATTGTCTGACCGATGCTGTCAAAGCAGGTGTCTTTGGGCGTGGAGAATATAAAAGGTGCACTGTGTAGAATGGACTTGCCTATAGTGGAATGTAGTTGGCAAAAATGTAATATATTATAATAATTATGTTTTAATTAGTTTATAATCCCATTGGAATAAGAACCCTTGTGTTTTCGTTACCTTAGAACAAGCACTTTATTTCTACATAGGGAGCGGATCTTCTTCGAAGAGGGTGACCATGTTGCATCGCAATGTTCCTACAGTAGCCCAAAACGCCCAACAGCTCAAGAGAGAGGGGTGATTTTAATCAATCCAAAGAGAGATCTAGGAAGGAGGGGATTGTTTTATCCCCATGGCTACGACCCATTTGTTATACTTTTTTAGTACCGTCGTTGTGTACGAGCATTATAATGAGCAATGTTGTATCATCAAAATCAACCACTGGCAAGACGGCGCTCCACACATCTACACACAACGTGGCTTTATGTTATAAGTGTCTGAGAAGCATAACCTTCCGTCCCAGAGAGCATTGTGCTGTGGACACGTATAGTACTATAACGCCTGGTGTGTGTAGGTATGTGTAGGTGTGTGTAGGTATGTGTAGGTGTGTGAAGCTACGTCTGAGCAGCGGTTGATCTTGATGATCGAGTCCTAGAGTGGCTGAGGCTTCCTGGACACTTATAATATAACGCCACGGTGTCTTAAGCAACATCACTCATTACAATGTTCAGCCCCATTATTGCAAAACACTCTTTTGTGATAGTTACTCTTGCCCTGGGATAGGCACTCATGGACCTCCGGCCTACCTGTCAAAGCCACTGAAGTGCCACAAGAGTAAGCAAATATAATTACGATGTTTGCATTATTTGTTCCTTTGTTTTGCACACTTTAGATCTCAAAACATCATTGCCTGAAATTGTCTTTTGTCCAGTGCTGTTATTTGGGAGTCAAAAACCGCATAGTAAATTAAAAAGTGTGCGTATGTGCGTGTGTGATACTCAAAACAATGAAGGACTCGGACACATCATACACCAGAGGAGTTGTCCTTGCGCTCATAAGCATGAATGACACTTGCACGCACACACATACACAGACACAGGCGCAAGCACACACACACACACACACACACACACACACACACACACACACACACACACACACAGACACACACACACACACACACACACCATGCATCATGCACAGATTGTCGTAACTCTTGCATCAGCTCTGTGACCTGGCCTCCGTGAGTCCCTCTGTGGGAGCCCAGACAGGGCCGCGGGGTTGGGCTGGGTAATGGGCTGGAACCCAGGGCACATGTTGTGATGGTCGAGGGTAGTCAGTAGCCAGGGGCGGACTGGCTGGCTGGCGTGATCAGGAGCTTGGTTGCCTCCGACCATCAGGCAGTGGCAGAACCTAATCCACTAGGATGATGGGAAAGGAGTAAGCCCTCTTTCTGCTACAGCCCCTGTCCCCTGACTCCTGCTATCCGTCTCAATGTGTTTTTTCCTCTTCGTCGTCATCGTCTAATCATCATCTGTGACTGTGAGTGTGATTTGTATAAGTTGTCATGGGACCCATGATACATGGCAGGGCTAGCAGGAGTAGTCATTGTTGTTCCTCAGAATATCTTGTATTTAAGATTTAGGAGCTATTATTTGAGTGTCATCTGAAAAATGTTAGTGAAATGGTCTGTGAGAATATCTGTTTCAAGTGGACTGGGCCAGTCTCTGTATGAGACCACTTCGATTTTGGACAACTTCATGGCATATCCGCTCGGATTGTTTCAGGGAAATCCATCTTGCCTGTCAATCAGAGTTGTGTGACTGTATTGCTTCTCAACATAAGAGAAATGTGTGGAGGGAGCAGAGAGGGAGTGGGGATTTTATTGGTTGTTGGATTTTAAAATCTTGCTCTCTGCTGTCCTTTTCCGGTCTCTCTCTCTCTATATATCTTTTTGTATTTCTTTATTTCCTTCCTTCTCTATTTCTCTCTTTACAACGCTAAAATCTTGCAAACATCAACTTCAATATGCATGAGTAGACCGGCAGGCAAAAAAGCTGCTAATCTAAATAGCAATATTTAAGTATGCAAATGAATGCCACCGCTTTTCCCAATCATCCCCTCTTTAAAAAAGGATCAAACCAATAGCGGGAGGGGGGGGAGTATTAACAAAGAGTGCTGACTGTGTTATAACCAGAGGCAGTCACCCTCCCAGTTGTGGAGTCCTGATGCTGGACATTCACAGAGAAGTGGCAGAAAGTGAGAGGAAACGCTGTTATGGATGTAGGTCATGTTCCCGTCTCTGCCTTAATCAGTGGCTATATATATATATAAACTGCTCCTCCTTTAGAGAGACATTCAGTTAGCTCATTCTTGGCTTGGCATGCTTCTGTGTTTTCCATGTCTCTCAGGCACTTTTAGGGACTGAGAGTGTGTATCATTGGCTGTATCATTGCTGTATGAGTGTGTCATTGGCCACTAGTTTGAATATGCTGATAGGCCTTGAGAATGAATGTGGGAGAGGAAGTGAAATCTCTCCCAAACCTCACTACTTCCTAATGTTTCACAATATATCATATTGAATGAATGTCATATGATTTTCTCTATGTTTAACATGCATTTATAAATACACATACACACGCACATGCATGCACACATGTATGCAAACATAGGCACACACACCTTCATATTATTACAGAAGGTCATACCAGTGACTAGGCCAATTTGTGGTGTGTGTGTTCCTCAAATGCATTTAAGAATAAGTGTCATCTGATAAATGTTAGTGATAACAGCACTGGACAAAAGAACATTTCAGGCAATAATGTTTTGAGATCTAAAGTGTGCAAAACAAAGGAACAAATAATGCAAACATCATAATTACATTTGCTTACTCTTGTGGCACTTCAGTGGTTTTGACAAGTAGGCCGGAGGTCCATGGGTGCCTATCCCAGGGAAAGAGTAACTATCACAAAAGAGTGTTTTGCAATAATGGGGCTGAACATTGTAATGAGTGTTGTTGCTTAAGACACCGTGGCGCTATATTATAAGGGTCCAGGAAGCCTCAGCCACTCTAGGACTCGATCATCAAGATCAACCGCTGCTCAGACAACATGCACCATGCAACAGTCATTTATAAATGCACACACACACGCACATGCACGCACACATGTATATGCACGCATGCGCACACACACCTTCATATTATTACAGAAGGTCATACCCAGAGACTAGGCCAATTTGTGGTGTGTGTGTTCCTCAAATGCATTTAAGAATAAAGGATAAATAGGTCAAATGCCTATCATCCACCATTCAATATTTAAACTGTCGGAAAACCATTATCATGCCTTGATTTCATCTGCGCAGAAGAACAGACACCCTCCCAACCTGAGTAATTCAGGGAGGGCTCATTAACATGATTTATATTTTATACTTTATAAATGTTATTCTAAAGACTAATTTAGTAAGTATTTCATGTGTATTTATTGTGATTCATTATATGCACATATTTGTGTTTTGATATATGGCTTATCTTCCTATTTTCAAATGTCATGATAAATCATACTGTTTCTTAATTACTTTATTTTGTTCCGAATGCGAGAGGCTTGAGTGACACAGATGATGTTACGGGCTGTGTGTCAATTTGTGAGCGGAGTACAGCGCATAATTTGGTTAATAATTCAGCAACACCTTGAATAAGAATTTGGATGCAATGCTGCATGTTTTATAAGCAGCGGGAAGTTTCCATCCGCCCCAGACCTTGAGTCGGTGGTGCAGCCCAAGCATTCTTCAATGGCAACCTGCTTTCAGAGAGAATTAATGGGACATTTTGTTGCTCACGGGACCCCAAGGGTCAGAGCAAGCCTCCCTTTGTAGAAAATTAGTAATATTCCTTCTGTTATCTGGCCAAGGAGCACTGCGAGCTAATTTCCCAACACAGGGCTTTTTAATGGAACCTTTCTAATGATAGCTGTGGAATTTAATTTAGCTCCAACCGAGGTTCATTTAACACCTAAACTCATTTAGGAAGAATTATACTTAAGGAGGATTGCAGTGTCGAGAAAGCCTAATGACCCCGTCTATATTGGCACTCGCTCACTCTTTGTCACTCTCTCTCTCTCTCTCTCTCTCTCTCTCTCTCTCTCTCTCTCTCTCTCTCTCTCTCTCTCTCTCTCTCTCTCTCTCTCTCTCTCTCTCTCACTCACTTTTGCACTCACCCGCTGTCAGTCTCAAGTTAAATGAGAAGACTAATTAATCTCCTTATTGTGTGCATATATGCAAATACATTGACAACAACTGTTCTCAACACACATACACACACAGAGACAGACACACACACACACACACACAAACACACACACGCACACCCTCTTTACTGCAGCAATTGCATTCCGATATACTATTCTATATGACAGATATTTTTTGCTGCATAATTTATCCTTTCTTTGCTCTCTTTCTATCTCCAGATTCCCTTAAATTATCTCATAGGCTTCAAAGTTGTATCTCAAGCCACGGCACTCAATCGTAGGCGACATCAACCTTGATGTATCGTTCTTTGGCCTGATTTCACCTGACACACGATGTAGTCAGATAGTAGGGGCTTCATACCCATTTATGAAAGTCTTGAGTCTGACATTTGGGCCTAAATTGGATTAGATTTTGTGTTTATATGGATGTGGTCGGATGGTGTGGTCTAAGGTAATTGGTTTTTGGGAAAGTTTCAACAAGAATCTCACTGACCTCCAAATCAGATTCAAGCAAGGTCCTAAAACCAAAATTCAATATAGTTTACAATTTATTCACAACCTTTCACATCCTCTTTGGAGCTGCATAATTATATATTCTCATATTTCTAACAACGTAAGTGAGATTATCATCTAATTCTGACCCAGAATTTGAGTTAGCTGGTAATGGCAAATGACAGAGCTTCCATCCCTTTATCAGGAAAAAAAAAAGTGTATCAACGCTCAACAAAAAAGAACAAAGCACCTTGAAGGATGCAGTGTGTGGCGTGCTGTCCTCCTCTGATCGAGAGGGCTATTTTTAGAAGCCCTGCCCTTATCTTGCTATACAGTCCGCAAAATGCTTTGCTCCGCTAGTCACGGCAAGGTAAAATACATGTACTAATAACCTGCCGTGTAGTGTCTGTGCCAAAGGAGGGGTATCTGCAAAAACGGTGAAACCAGGCTGCGTACAAGTCTCGGGATGCAGTAGCTTACCTCGCAGAACACACACAGGTCCCCGGGAGTGCAGAAACCATGATACTGACTTAATCGCAAGCGATATGCTCACACCTTTGGAGCACGCGGTAGCAGACAGAGGCGGACTCATCCCTGCCTTGTTACAGGCCAGCAGCCTGTCAACCTTCTCGTCTCCTCATTGAACCCAGCTTTCTTTAATCTTCTTGTCGCACATTCATTTTATACCTTAAAATTAGGGATCGGATGGTATGAAGGCGTTCTGCCTCGATTATCATGGCTGTTATTCTTTCGGGTTTACAGTTATAGCTCGCTATTAGGATGTTTTTATATGCTGACACATTCGTGGAAACATAGTGGCAATACTGTCCCCTTCACCAGATTAGTGTCCATTGTTTGGAAAAGTCAATTGACTGTGATTGAGCCGCCCACTGCTGAGGAAGGGCCCACCACTACCTGGCCTCATCCTCATCCTCAGAACTGTTTATCCGGGGGTCGGTCACGGACACTGCCTGTCCTTATGCCAGCCATTATGGATGCATACAGCATACGGTAAAAACAACATCTAATTATCATGTATTATGCAATTGACATGCCGATTTGTCCAATTAGCTGTACAATTGAAGTAGCTAATATTGATATTTGCTGTGATTAGATGTCTATTTACCGCAATTAAAAACATATTCACTGTAATCATTAAATAATCAAGCTTCTTTGCATACAATCTGTTTAAGTTGTAACCTTCAATTAGCTCGTAGTGTACACTCTCAAGAGCCTGCCCACTCACAGCGACCAGCCAGCCCTGCTATGCTAGTTTGTGTCAAACAGATGTGCAGCCAGTTGAACAGAACACTGTATCATTTTTTATTCTGACAATCTCCCGCCTACTGACTGGGAGGGGCTCAAATGTACACAAAT
>NC_044060.1:14830408-14857908 GCF_902167405.1 Gadus morhua
TAATGTTTAAGAATCAACATAGACATATATAACAAAATTATATATATATATATATATATATATATATATATATATATATATATATATATATATATATATATATATATATATATATATATATATATCAGTGTTTTATGAGGAGTTATTGAACTGAGAAATTGAGGTGTCACAATGTGCCATCCTCACCCACCAAACTGCCCAAAGCATGTGCAATTATAAGGCACTTATGTTACCATAGTTCTCCTCAAAGAACATTTTCATTGCCATAACTTTGATTTGCCAGTTGTAGGTTTTGCTCTCAGTTGGCCACATTTATTTTGACACTTTTTTG
This sequence comes from Gadus morhua, assembly GCF_902167405.1. Taxonomy (NCBI): domain Eukaryota; kingdom Metazoa; phylum Chordata; class Actinopteri; order Gadiformes; family Gadidae; genus Gadus; species Gadus morhua. The sequence continues at coordinate 14,830,740 of NC_044060.1, forward strand.
TTGGAACTAGTCTGGTTGTCAAAAGTGCCTTACTTTAATGTTTAAGCGCCTTACTTTAATGATTGTGGTGAGGAAATAGTTATTTTTAAAGTTATTTACCTGAAACAGAATATTAGTTTGCTAGGATTAATAAAAAGGGGAAATTGCTGAATTAATAATCATTTAGTTGCATCTCCTGTCAGACCAGAGCATTATACATTAAACGGACATTTAACATTTAGGTCATTATTTTGTATAATTTAAGGCTTGTTTCAGTGATCTTCGAAAGGTGTCCTTTGCTTATATTTACAATTTCCAAAATCTGTTTTTCATTGTTCTGACAGAACAAGGGATGTTTAAGTTCATATTAAAATTAATGACTAAATGTTCCTTTCCAACTGTGAACTCTACCACATTAGCAGGGGTGTCCTGAATTAGCATTTATGTTGGTTGGCAGAGTGACAAAATAATTAAAACAGTTTCATGATTAAAACAATTTGAGAAAACATGGGAGAAGTGGAAAGAAGTAGGAGAGGTCTTTGGCAGTTCCTTAGCAGCCCCACAGAACATGAATCAAGTCCCCCCCATGCTCACTCTGGGTTAAGTTTACACATTGTAAACTTAACTGTGTGTTAAGTTTACACACAGTTTACACACTTACATTTCATGTATGGTACTTTATGGGACATCTCTATTGTACTTGGTATAGTACTTTTTTATGGTATTTGGTATGGTACTACTTTATGGTACTTGGTATGGTACTTGTTATGCTACTTCCTTATGGTACTTGGTATGGTAATTGGTATTGTACTTCTAGTACTTGCCATACTTGCCTGGTATGGTATTGTTTAATGGGAATTGGTTTGGTACTTGGTATGATACTTATCTACGCAACTGGGTATGGTGTTTCCCCCTGTTGCAGGCAAATTGGAGATTGTTGATGTGTTTGTGTGTGTGTGTGTGTGTGTGTGTGTGTGTGTGTGTGTGTGCGTGTGCGTGTGCGTGTGCGTCTGTGTGTGTGTGTGTGTGTGTGTGTGTGTGTGTGTGTGTGTGTGTGTGTGTGGGAGTATGTTTGTGTACAAGAGTACAAATGTGCACGTGACCTAACAATTAACCGGCATCCCATTCACAATTCCTTTTGTATTCCTAACAACAAGCTGTTGTGATTGGCTAGGGGCTCTTGAAATGAATGAAAAAGATATGAATAATAAAAATAGCAAATGAAAATGATTGAATAAGGTGCAAAGCAGCAGTCTGATGACATTTTAGCCGGAGGGCAGTCCTGCCCCCTGTCCATCTGTTCCCCACGGCTGTATCCCAACCAGGGGGCCAGAGCTCCCCAGCCCTGCATGCACGTTGCCCACACGGATGAAAGTGAAGTGGCTGGATCCCACCGCCCTCCCAGAGTGAAGGTTTTTCAACAGCCTTCCTCGGGAAGTTAGGATTTAGCTTCTGGTGTGTGCTGTTTATTTTGTTGGTCTGTGTGTACTCGCTCCTTGTTGGGCTGGAATTGTTTCCATGAAGGCCAAATCCAAGGTTCGTAATTGAATTTGGCTGAAATTAAACATAAAAAAACAATGTAGGAAGCGGTCCCGTTATTTTAACAGACTCTCCATCAACTTTATGAAATGAAATGAAAAAATAATTTCACTGTCTGCCGGTTTCACTTTTCTTCCTGTCACACTTTGTTTGCCTCGTATATTGTCTAAAGTTAAACCAATGAAGTAAATAATCCTCTGTGAAATGCGCTTAAACTCTTTCATTCACACCCTCCTGTGGTTTTCTTTGTTAAATCCTAATTGTCGCCTCTCAACATAAATCCCTAGTGCCATTAGCCCACAAAATGGAAAGCAATCTATGAAAATGTTATTGAGCATAGTCAAAGAAACTATAGTAGATAATAGCAAACCCACTGGAAGTATAAATTGCATATTGACTGTAGAGCTCAAGCTGCGCCATCTGTCTCCAGCCAAACAAGCCTGTAATACAGACCTGATGTTTTTCTTAAAACTAAATGACAAAGTGTACCAACAGATTGATGGACGCAAAGCGACAGCTGGGGATTGGCTGATTAATTGCCCTGGAGATGACGAATGCACCAATGGTGTCCCATTTCCCCGGATCAATTTGAATACCAATGGAAGCCAATAAACAGTAGCAGATGTACATGATGGAGTATTTTATTTATCCTGGGATAAACACATAATCATGACCAGAAAATATATAAAAATCTCCCACAATTAGCAGACACCCCACAATCTGTCTCACAATGAACATGGGGAACATGTCTCTCACAGGTAGTCTATAGTCAGCCTCACTCATTCTGAAAATATCATGTGTTTTGTTCAGTTTTACCTGCTCTATTAAATAGCTTTAGTATATAACAGAGAAAAAGGGTTTTGTTCAATGTCCGTTATGCTTTTATGATAAAAAACATACCTTAATGACAAACATGAACCGTAAGCAATCAAATTATTGATATTCAAACTGAGATTTTTGTTGCCAGTCGTCTGAATGGCTCACCTGGCATACTGCTTTTATTTGGTTATAGTGAAATCGCGTTAGACTTCCTGAGGCTGCATCACCGTTTTTTAAGCATTCCTTAGCGACTTTTGACATAAGCCACTGATGGAAGATGTTCTTTTTTGATTGAGTCTAATTATGTCTACCTTCTCTGTGGAATTGAAGTAGTGCAATTGCACCTCTGTCCAAGATCCTATTTGAATCTATGTGTTGATCCATGACTTCTGTCAGTTAATCCACATTTCTTTTACCTCTCTTAGCCCGTGAAAGCCCCTAGAAGCTTTCTTCTTGCACTAAGGCCTCCAGGCATGATTGTTGGCATTGATAAAACAAGCTTTAAAATCTCACACATATTCTGCTTGTTACATCTTTTATTAGATTTAAACCTGATATATGTAATGTATGCTCCACCGTGGTTATGCAAACTGATACAGCTGAACTCCCTTTTTATGACTCTTTGGAGTAGGGGTGACCTTGAATCTTCGATAGTAAGACATTAAGACAGCATCGTCTTTAATGCTCTAATGGTTGTGTCGGTTAATTGTGCATCTGTAAAAGAAGAACATTTGATTGTTGGATGAGGATGCATAATGAGTTATACCACAGCATTGCTTAACTTTCAGAAGAAAATGCCCTCAAGGAACTCAATGTTTATTCGTGAGGTTGGATGTTGGTCAAATCCGGTGTTTTGTTTTGCTTTCGATACATGTCCTTGTTGTTTGTTTGCTTGTTTGGTTGGGTTTAAAAGCAGTGCCACTTTCCAATAATTTTCTTTTCGAAGAAGAGCACATTCTAGAACATTACTCAGAAGAATACACAATGTCAGGGAAGAAAACGTCTAAAGTTTGGCAGCATTTTGAAGCCATTAAAGATTATCCAAAAACATCATACCAATTTTGCTTGTGTAAATTATTCTCTCCATTGGTGCGCTGTTCTGCTCAATTAAATGGTTCTGCATTCGTTCTGTAACCCATCATTCATATGGATAAACAATATGTCATCAGTCAAACGCTTCTACATTCTCTTTATCACTGCGGATTTGTCATGATCAGATAAGAGGTTGGTAATCAGACAGACGGGAGGCCTCTGTCTCCACCCAGACCGGCCACGGTTTGATTTCATATTATATTTAATGTTATTTCTGTCAGGAATCATGACGTAGTTTCAACCAATTATTTCATGAAATGGTAATAGAATTTGGTTTGTAGTTCAGTTATGTTTTTTTCAGGCAATCCATGCATGGCCATTGTATTTATAGTCGCCGGTAGGCCGTAAAATAGGTTGGATGTTCAGTTTGTGCCTTCTCCGCAGTTTAAACCGTGTGCCAGGGCCATGATGACATATTTGCTCTGCAAAGGCTCACGCAGGCTCAAACACAGCGTCTATAAATAGGTTCAGTAAAAGTAAAAAGTAAGTAAGTAAAAAGTATTTATAAAAGCACATTTATAACAGTTTGCACCGACCAAAGTGCTGTACATAGTGCATTCAATAGGCAAACATGAAGGCAAAATAACAACAATATTAGAATCAAATAAAAATAAAAGGCATAAAACCCGGACATCCACAAAGAAAGGCAGTAGTGCAGAGGTCAGACAGCTAATGGGGAGGGAAGGCAAGGATGTACAGATGGGTTTTGAGCCTTGATTTAAAGGCATAAATGGAGGGGGCATCACGTATTTCGGGTGGCAGTTCGTTCCACAAGCGAGTAGCAGCTGCTGCGAAGGCCCGGTCACCTTTTAGTTTGAGTCTGGAGCGGGGGATGTGGAGAAGACCCTTATTAGAGGATCTTAGGGACCTAAGGGCTGAGTGGGGGTGTAAAAGGTCTGATACATAAGATGGGGCCTGACCATTGAGGGCTTTGAACACCATAAGAACGGTCTTAAAAATGATCCTTTGTTGTACTGGCAGCCAGTGAAGGGAAGCAAGAACGGGTGTGATATGCACCCACTTTTTTGACCCAGTCAACAGTCTTGCTGCTGCATTTTTAACTAATTGGAGCCGTGATATGAGGGACTGAGGGAGACCAAGGTAGAGGGAGTAACAGTAATCCAGCCGTGATGTTATGAAAGCATGGATAACTATTCCCAGATTGTGGTATGATAGGGAGTGCTTTATTTTAGAGATGGTTCTGAGCTGGTAGAAGCTGTTCTTCACGACGGAGGAGATTTGCTTGTTAAAGCATAGCTCCGAATCAAAAATGACGCCCAGATTTCTAGCAGATTGTTTTATGAATGTGGTTTTTTGAATTTGGAGGGGCTAAAGATGATAACTTCTGTTTTGCTATTGTTAAGTTGGAGGAAATTATCCCCCATCTAGTCATTTATCTCCCTGAGACTCTCTAGGAGCGTCTGAAGGCAGTCCGTGGATCTCAGAGGGAGATATAATTGTGAATCGTCTGCGTTAAGTCGGTTCAAGTTTTATCATGAACGCCTTATTTAGGAAACAATACACAAATAGATGGTGATGCTTACTATGCAAGACCCTGTTAAGGTGATTTCTGGCCTGTGGGTTGTCATAGAGGAAAGTTGTTCCTACAATAGCTTTGTTTGTGATGATTACCGAAAATCGAGTTATTTATTTTTTCTTCAGCAATACCTTGCAGCTGGTTAATTGATTATAAGATAGACAATAATAAAGTAACAAATTGCTCAATAAATAAACGTAGAGCTTGAATATCAAAGCACACCAATTCTGAAACATTCTGTTGTTTAGACTATCCAAATGGTTTGTTTGGATACAAAAAAACATCTATCTCACACAGACATTATCATGAAATTATCAGCCAATTATGTTTCATAAAAATATCATCATTGCATTCTAGGTACTTAGGGAAAAACATTTAATCAGGGTTTTGATAATTCCTATCATTGTTGCCTCTCCAGCTCTAGCAGAACAGCAACAGCAACAAAAAGAATGGCCTTGCCATTATTTGCAATAGACTGGAATAAATAACCTGAATAATTTCACCCTGTCAATTTCCCAATGTTGGAAGTATACCACGGATGTGTTAAATATTAGACCAGCATTATTTATTGTATTGATTATAACTTTTGAACAGTGGAGGATATTGGAGTGCCTGGTGTTTTCCAACTCCAAGCCAAAAGTTACTATGTTCATTCCACTCTCTAGTCTAACAAAAGCACAATTCCCTGTAAAAAAGCCTTTCTTTAACCAAGCCAGTTTCATTGAAATTTAGCACCTCTTTACGGAGACCTGTTCGCAGCATAACATTTATAGGTGGCATTGGCCTACAGTGTAGTAAGGAACATATAGGCCTAAGCATTTAACAATGTGTCCATGTCATGTAACATTCTACCATGATGCGTCTTTATAACTTTATTACACTCTCACTACCTGAGCGAGTCAGATTTAATTGGTGTATGATATGGAGAACAGGATGTGAGAAAATGGCTTTGAATTGGTGCCACGCGCGTCCCGAATGAGGCTCACCTCTTCTGATCTGTGACCCGTAAGCGCTCTCCTCCTTTGAAGCCTGGAAATATCTCTCGTCCTTCCCTCAGTCTCAGCAACATTTGCTCCCTTCATCCTGGAAATCCTTGACATCTTTTTTTTATTTGAGGATACGTGAGAGCTTCAAAAGCTCCAGCTAAATTAAGCTGATCCCATAACGACGAATCAGTACGACCGGGCAGAATTCAATTACATAAACCTGAGCGTCTTCAGTGGAACTGTAATCTCAGGAGGAGCTTTCTTCAACTGCACGATCAACTCTGACTGGAGATAATGGTGGATATCATTAAAGTGAGAGTGAACCCAAAAACATGTTTTTTCGTTATATTTCTGTGAATGTTCTGCTCTTTGTGAACGAGCGCACGTCCCGTCCATTTTTTGACCTCAAAGTACCGGTGATGCAGAGAGAGGGTATGCTACTGCCACGCCGCAGCTCTGAGGTCAGTGGCTGTGCAGGCTCCGAACATTAAAATCCATATTTACATATATATTTCTTCCCCAAACGTAACTGTTTCCGTTGTACTGTAGAATATTACCTTCTTAAATTTCCATCATAACCTAATTCACAGCCCCGATCAAACCGCACATAAATAAAATATGGCTATTATTCGAATGACAAATGTTACAAGTTGGTGTGCTAAATTAGCAATCTGAACAGTTTGTATTTAATAGCTTGAAATCACAATTCCAAATAACTGTTATTAAAGTTATTCTTCCCATAGCATTGTATACTGAGTCTTGCTGAGTGCCTCATTAAGTGCCAAAGATATACGAGTATAATGTTTTCTTGAACATGAAATCTTGTGCTTTGCATGTTATTTTATTACGTCCAAGTGCTGCTTGGAGAATAGCAGACAAGGTAAACAATATAGCCTGGGCCGGCTAGCGCTTGTCTTGCAAACAGTCACTCTTGACTTGATACCAGGCCCCCAGGGACTGAGGGAGACCAAGGTAGAGGGAGTAACAGTAATCCGGCCGTGATGTTATGAAAGCATGGATAACTATTCCCAGATTGTGGTATGATAGGGAGTGCTTTATTTTAGAGATGGTTCTGAGCTGGTAGAAGCTGTTCTGGTAATTAGGATTTTTGTTTAAATTCAAGGTGTTTTTCTGCATCAGGTCAAAAAGCGACAAATTAATCTAAAATAGTAATATAAATAATAAAAAATGTTAAATAATTGTTGCCCATATGGCAGGAGGAGTGTAATTTAAAGATCCCATATGGAGAATCATCGGGGGGTTTGTAACTTATACTACCATGGTCGCTAAACAATGCCACTGGGCTCACTCAGACCTCTCGCTTATGATGCTACAATGCTTACAATACTAGAGAACGAGAATATTTCTACACCCGTAACGTCATGCAGTAGGGCGTGGCTAGGTTCCCATGATGCGAAAGCAAATCTCTCCTTGATGTCGCCCTGCGCCATTGAGCAGTTTTCATAGGAATGATTGGACGCCATGTTTTAATCCGCTGTCCTTTTCTTTATAGGTCCATGCTTGATACCAGTGCTGCTAGATGGATCACACATTTGTCCCTTTTATGTTGATTTAAGCTTATAATTGCTCTCTATTGTTTATTCATTATTCATTTGCTCTGAACCAAGTTTCCATTCAACTAAATAAATGAATAATAATCCATTCCATTTCACTAACACTGTGATAGGGTAACTCATGCCTACCTTGTGTGGATAATATGTAGTCTCCACTGATTGAGCTTCGATAACGTCAATCATGCTGACCATTGGGCCTTAACTTTAGCTTTAACCATTTAAAGTTTGCACGACAAAGAGTTTTAGTTGTTGGTTCGATATAGAGAATAACACTGCGTCATAATCAGTTTTGCCCTTCATAATTAAATATCACCTTAGGATTTCTCCCAAGAAAAATTAAACCTCAGTTCTTGTCAGTTACAATTAATTAAAAATGACTTGCATCTTAAATCTCTCAATACAATCGATACTTTGAAGGTTGCGGTTTTTCTTTGCAAAGAATCTGTCAGTGTCACTTTTGTCAGGTACTGAGCTCCTCTGTCACACCATTAGAAATCATTATTCCCTCACACTGAAAATTACCTTTTATTCAATAGATTTTACTCAAATGAAAGGATTATGCATTGTGAAAGCAGTAGCTTTAGCTTGATGGTCAAAAAGACCAGAAGAAAGAACTAAGTTCCTACTTGTATATCGACTTGTTTTTAGGCAGAAACATATGGCTTTTTGCGAGTTGACAGTTAAAAGGATTTTAGAATGATCAGCTTTCATGAAAGACACTGCTGCGACACATAGCATTTTGTATTATTGGCTAAATCCTATCAATAAAACAATGAACATTGATTGAACACCAAGCAACATGGGGTCTTGCAGCGGAGAACAAAAACTTAAACTTTTCTTTCTCTGGATAATTCCAGTTATTTTTAAGTTTCAATAAATCATTCTGATCATAGTCATTTGAAACCATCATGAACGGGAAAAATATGAAAGAAAATATAGATATCTCGCAGGTACAACTATTTCCCTCATATGTAAAAAGAATAAAAATATATATTTTGCACAATGCTACCAAGTCCATCTGAGACATTAGCTGTTGACAGTGACAAACTGCTTTGTATGAAATGTGTTATTTAGGGAGTAAGGATGATTACCATAGTGACTAATCATTTCTGCCTTTTTTTCTCTGTAGAAAAATGCAATGCATGCTTCTATTCAGCTGTCACAAAAGGTCTTGTTTTCTTCCAGAAAATTGACAGACTATTGTCTGTGAAGCAGTTTTTCCTTTATGGTTAAGCTTGTTAACTTTCAAAATCATCAATCCGTTCTTTGGTGGGGCCTTTGGATACACAGTGAACACTTCTGAAAGAATGTTGCTGGGTGTATAGGATTTAAATTAGTAGACATTTCTTATTTACTTGAGGCTCATTCATACCTACAGGTTTGCATAGCAACACAACATATGTTTGTCTTTGAGGCCCACTCAAGCATATGTGTGTTGCTGCAATTTAAGTACAAAGATATATAAAGGTTACCACTCTAAACTTTGTCGCAAATATTTCCTGATAAGGAAACCATTTTGGATTCAGAGTTAACAAGGCAATGCTTTCTGTCCTTTCTGTGAAATTGAGAATTAGTTGTTATTTCTGGCAAGCCTGCCAATAATAGATACAGTACAATGAGGTACTCATACTCAGGCTTTTTGGACTGAAGAAAATAACTATTTTCATAGTAATCTAGGCAAGGCAAGGCAACTTTATTTATATAGCTTTTCATACACAACGTCTCAAAGTGAAACGTTGTGTAGAAACATTTAAACATTGTCATCTAATAAAATAAAATAATAGATAAGTAAAAGAAAAACATTGGCAAAGTATAAAAAAAAAGTCTCTCTGGTATCAGATCATGTATCTCTCTGATACCCATGTCGGGACTCCAACCCGAACTTGGTCCTTTCTCTGGGACTCCAACCCAGACTCTGGGGGCCCTATCTTGCATCCGGCGTAATTGACTTTCTCACTGACGCATCTGTCGTTGCTAGTTTGCAACTGGCGCAGAGCGTTCTTTTCCCTCCTGCGCCACGCGTCGGTAAAATTAGGGAATGATCTTGCGCCCCAAGGGGTGGTTCGGCGAAAGGAGGAGGCGTGTTCTGGCGCAAACGTTCACCATCACCCTCCACCTGCACATATACCACTCATGGAATTATCTCTTATTCCTCTATTTATCATGCTTAGACTTTCCTTCTCTCTTTTTGTGTATGTGTGTGTGTGTGTGTCTTTGTTCTTTTTCTTTCTTACCAACGATCCTACAAATATTCGCCCTTACCAAAATAGATACAATTGCTATGGAAATATATCATCACTTAGGAATCAAGACTTGATGGGTCATTGGCCCAGAAAGATAATGCTTATAGCAACAAGCGGGCAGGCAATCGCAGTTGAACAACCCACATTGACATCACCTGTATGACATTGGACACTGCCTTCAAGGCAATAATGCAAATAAACATAACCCATCAGTTGTATGGAAACATAATACCCCCTCGATTTCACAGCCCGGTGTAACCGTAGATAAAATAGGAGGTATCTCAGCCGGCCGGCCATACCATGTAAGTGGAATGTGGTTTATTCCAATGCTTTCATCACAAGCATCTTGACCTATTTTAAAACGCTGTATCAACGTCAAACGGTGTCTGGAGACCCCGGATCCATCTCTCCATCATCAAGTTCTCCATCAGAACCACCGACCACTCGATCACCACAATCTCCACCACAATGTCCATCATTCCCCCTTTTATGTTCGGAACCTTCCCCAGGGGCAACAGAGGCAGATAACCCTTGGTAGTTTACACTTATGGTGACCACTTGAGTATGGTGACCACAAGTCACCATTGACACCAGCAATTATTGGGGGAATCTAGTTTAAAAGAGTTGGAATTAGTCAGGTTGTGTTGCAGAGCAAATCCTCTTGACCTTTAAGACCTGCAGAAGGACAGACCTGCTTGTGGACATTGTCTGAGACTGACTTATGGCCTCAGCAAAGAGCCAGTCCAGCCATGTAAACACTTCAGAAGTCCAGGACAGAATGGCTCACCTGTAGACCAATACAGTCTATCAGTACATTTCTCAAATCAAGGATATTTCACTGTTTTGTTGAAACCGTCCTCAGATTCAACATCATCACCATGTTTTGAGTAATATAACTGGAGGATATTAATACTTTTTCTTCTTTACATGTTTCTTCTGTTCCTTGGCCCACTCGGCACAATACTGTCTTGTCTCGCAGTCTGTGTTCGACATTTACCTGCAAAGACATATCCTCAGAAGATTGACTTGCTGGAATAATAAGCTGCCTCGTGCTTTAATGTAAGTATCCTGCTGTTGGGTGGAGTTCCTTTGTTTGCTCGTAGGATAAGGTTTATGGAATTATACCTGTTGTCAGTGTTTGTAGCTCTATTTAATGCAACACTCAATAATGTAATAAAGACCTGTTTCTCAGATGGAAGATAAATAACGTTTCAGGAGGGCTGAGCCTTCCAAATAAGCGCTTTGCTTTTTTCAGCATGGGTTGGAATCATATGCTAATTATATTGCAGAGCTAAAAAAAAGAAGTCTCAAAGCGTCTGCGTTTGAACAATGAGGTTGGTGGCAGGGTTAAATAAATACATTATCCCATTGCACCATTCCTCAGAGAAACTATAAATATTTCCCATAGAGTCCAACTGCATTAGGACCTGGTGTGAGATAGACTTGGCTTTTATCCTTGCCTTTACTTGATAATCCAACGCGTCTAGAATGCTGTTTGCTTTCAAATTCAACATCTGAACCACATTTGTCTCAAAATGGTTGATGTATTATGGATATTAATTAATTAATTAAGATAACAATTATGTCAGGACAAAGATTGTGATTAGTGAAAGGATTTCTTAGAAGCTTCCCTCTTGGCACTTCAAATAGAATAAGTGAGGTAATTATTTTCTAATGAAAGCTCTCAATTTGTTAATTTATGTTTATGCCAAGGCTTTGTTACAATCATGACTGATTAGTGTCCAATTAACCTTCTGCTGTGTGTCCCACAATATTTTCATTGATTTAACTGACCTATGTTAATTTATTCAAAATATCAGCAGCTGAATCTGTCCAGCTATTCAAAGATTAGGGCTTAGTATTGCATTGAATGCAGCAAATAGAAACAGCATTTGATTTAGGTAGTATCTATACAATGTGTCTCCTCTACCTCTGCTTTCAGCCAGGTTATGGTTTTGCACTATGGCTCAGAGTTTTCCAAGTCTATGTCTAGTCATTTTAGAAAAAGCATGGCAATGGCTTTAGGGACAATATGTCAATGTTTTATGATGAACTACCTTATATTTCCCAATAAAGTATTGTCTTCAAGTACTAGAGTGCAATCAATAGAGAATATGTTTGTATTATACCTGGTGCCTCTGAATGACTTATTCAGTTATGTGGAGGTTGACTTAGAAATAAGAAATAGCATAGATGGAGAAGGGTTGGTGCTAGGTAAGGATTATTTCCCCAATGGGGTCTTCCTCATCTCAGTGGTGTATAGGCTCATAGATCCAAGGTCCATGGATACTGAACCTTTCCATATTCCGCCTTCAATGGCGCCTCGCTCGTTTTTTTTTTTTTTCCTGTTCATTTGTTGAAGTATTTGCTTGTCGCTGATTGCTGTTTTTACGTTTTTTTCCTCTCACCAATGGAAAGACTGCATGCTCTGTAGGGGGTGACACTTTCTGCTCTATGCCGATTGCAGTTTACAAACAAACAGCGGAGTGGACGCTGTAGTGAGCCTCAGATAAACAAAAAAATACCATTGATTTGTACATTTGCAGAGAGACCTTCCAGGTGAAACACACTGAGGGCACTAGGAGAACAGGTTTACTGGATTATTGCTCAGTGGCCTTCCCCTAGCATTTTATCAATCCACCGGGGCTCAGTGGAACTTTACTTTGGTTTTATTCCGGATATATAATTGAGAGTGATTTTACCTTTCTAAAAGCCTAGAGCATTAAAAAGGCTTCTGCTTTCTGCACTTTCCAGATGTTAGCACTATGCTCCAAGGTCACACAAAATTGCCTTTCGCCTATTAGTGTTGTTTTTTTTGATAAACAGATTGACATCAGTGTATATTGCAGTGGTGGTGCTTTGTAGAACCGACGAGAACGTCGTTGTAGAACGAGAGGAAGGTTATCTCTGTTCATCTTTCCTTTGCGCTAAAGTTTGAGGTTGCACTTCAAAGGGCCAAAGGTCGGTCCTCAGAGCAGGTGTGGGACAGAGGAGGGACTGACTGTATTTTCTCCCACAGAGGGCAGAGCGCTGGGAAAAAAATAAGGACATCCTGTATGTTTCTCTTCCTTCAAAACAACCCTCAACCTGGGAATTTAGTGAATCAATAAGAGCTTTTTATGAATAACACAGCAATTTTCTTGTGTTGATTTATTTGTTGTTGTTTTTTAATTTGTAAGTTTGCAAGTAGTGTCTGCGGAACATCTTTGAAAGATTTTCATCACCTATTACCATTTCTTCTTCTCTTTGCTCATCCACCTCTTCTCTGTAAACCGAAGCAATGAATTCTCAGGCCTAGTATGATTCCTATTATGAACCCTATTCTGTGGATATTTTCTAAGTTAGAAGAATGGAAGGGCTGTTTACAGCCAAAGTCTGACTCATTGGACTCAATGGAAAAGATCTCAGGGGCCTTGATAGCCATTGACCTGCGGTAGCCCGATGTCTGGCTGTTTGTGACATTTACTGTAGAGTGACCAAAAGTAATATAACTTCTAAGTCAGGTTTGCCCTCTTTCTAGGTTCCTTCTTACTGCCATGGGAAATCATAGTTGAAGAAATGAAAAGTGTTTGAGGTCGACCACTAGACGGTTAAAGTTCTATGGAATATCGTCTCGCAACATGCATTTAAAAACAATTGCAAAATGAACATCCTTTGACTTTTCAACAAAGTCGGGGTCAAGCTGAAAAACTTTTCCACCCTGTGACGTTAAATCCATAAAAGAATGGACGGAATGCTTCTATTATACTCAGCCTCTACCATGTTAGCTACAGCCAGCCGAGATGATACATTATTTAGCCCCATGGAGGTGTGAGCTCCCTGCTGATAACGTGATTGGTCTCTATAGAATCATGTACATAATTTACCATTTGTTAGCCTCATAGCATAATTGCCTAAGCAATAATTTGCCCAAAATGTGATATCTAACCTAACCCTACTCTGTTAACTCTGCTGATTCACTGTGCATCATTGGCTGTATCATAAGCCAATCAGAATGCTTTTTTCATTCCATAATCAATATCTGCCTAAGTCATCTATTCGGCATCTATTTAGGCATTTTTGACACTAAATACAAGATGAACCTTAAAATATGAATTTACTGGCAATTATGCTATGAGGCTAATGGTATTAAAGTGTAGCTGTACCCATTGCTTTGGACCTATGCAGGGTTTTTATAAGTTGGGAAGGGGTTAAAAGTGTCCAGACAAGGTCTGGCACTGGGCTTATTTAAAGACATTGGTTTCCTCTTGCATCATGTGTGTGAAAGGCAGGGGCGAGAATTGTATTACTGCTTCAGTAGAGATGAGAGCGAAGGAGGGAACTACATGGAGAGGTTTTTGCGTCCATCCTTGTAGCGGCCTCGCATGTCAGAGTGGTTTCCGTTGAACGACAATTTTATACGATAATAATAGAATCGTCAAAATTTTGTGCTGTGTTACTGTGACAGTTTTTGCGTATGTGGCGTATGGTTGTAGAGTACATAGAAGGGTGAATGAATAAAGACAAGGAGAAGGTACAACATCACAATTTTCCCAATATTAAGTATTATGGGTTTAAGAGGAAAATTTTTCTTATTTGTCATATCATACTTTAAATTAGCATCTGTACTGATTGTCTGTTTGAATGTAAGGAATGGGGTTTTCTCATCATAAACATATCATGAAACACCTATATATTCATAACAATACAGATATTATCATTTTATTCATACTTAATTTCTATATGGACCAGCCCTAAACTACAATTTTTTTTTAATAAAAGGACATTATTCAGTTGCATTCAAGTAAAAAAACGTACACACACTCATCTTAAGGCAACATCCCTTGAGGGAAAGAAAAGAAGGATATATTTTTGACCATTTGCAATAATATTCACATATCAATCTGCGAAGAAATAAAATTCCATCTTTCCATATAACATACAGTTTTCAAATGTAAATAGAAAACTTTGGGAATAAAACAAAAAGGGAAACAAGTTTGAACGATAATAAACAATAAAATATCTGAAAACAATACCAAAACAAGATTTATGCTTCTGTGTCAATCACTTAACCACCCTTCCTTACCTGTCAGTCCAGAGCTTGTCGTTACAACACACTGCACAAAAAGACTTGTCGAGCACAGATTTGAAATGGGCAGAACACAAAAAAGAATCTCCCTGTGTGCTAATAAAATAAGAAAATAAACGGCAATGAAGTGCGGCAGACAGACCCCTCATATTACCACCTCATGGGAAATGTCAAATCTAATTTATTCTGAGACTGCAGTGAAGCCCGGGGAAGCTCTGCCACCTAATATTTAAAACCTATCTCTGCCACACAGCTGTTTGCCCAGGGAAACAGCACAGTAAACGATGTTTGTTTTAAAGACCAAAACACGGAGCGACAAGTGCAAACAGATGGTAAACGGCTTCGGAATTACCTTAACGTAAACGGCTTGGAGCGACATCATCATCAGAAGCGGGAAACAACAGCAGGGACGACGCTGCTGGTGGTGATGGTGGGGAGGGCGGCCGGTTGTGGATCGATCATATAGAGACGCAGATTAAAGATGGAGGGACGTTCGTTGGTCGGCTGGTCTTCATGGTTGTAGCTTTCGGCTCCCCTGGATATGGGCTGAGCCCGTACGCCAGTGGCCGCATGCAAGTTTAGCCAGAATATAGAACAAACAAAAGAAAACGTTCATTGGAAAGGGTTTTTTGTTTGATACGTATACTGTGTGAGCCTGAGGTGTGTTTAGGGCAACAGGAATTTAAAAATGTAAAATTATACACATATATTTATATGATGTACACAACATGGCACCTATTGCACTCCATCCACCTACTCTTTATTACCTTTCTTTCCTTGTGTGGCGCATCGACCCCTTGTCTTTATTCTGTTTTATTCGAGAATGCAGTAGGCTAAAAGGATAGGATTTAAGGGTTTGTTATATTTCACATGATTTAAGTATTGCCTAAGAACACTGTTGCATTCTACTGCAATCTAGATTATGGATGAAATCTGTGAAATCAAACACTGTATTATGATCTTTATTATTATTTGGTCAAGGAGTTGTGGAGTGTTATTTAATCGATAAGCCATTTATAAAATGTACAACATTTTTTTCCTTATTATATGAATTCTTAAATTACCACGGAAAAAATATAATTTTTAAAAACGTCCATAAAATACACTACACATTAACCTGTATGCCCAGACACAGCACGCACAAAGTAAAAAATACTGCAGGCCTGTAGGGCGCTCGGATGTGGTGTGGCCAAACCATCGCATCTTCTATCTCATTCTCCTTTTACATCGAACGCAATGTTTGATGCTATTTTTCAATTAAAATAATGTTGAAAAAGCTTCATGAATTATATTCGCACCAAGGTTAAATATATTCGGCTCTAGTCTGTGAATGAATCAGTTAAATAAATCACAATCAGGTTGTAGGGAAATGCAGAGGTAGGTATACTTAACAGTCTATTCACGTATCACAAGACAAAATCCTCTTATTGCACCCATATTGGTAAACGACAACCATAGACCTATAATTAATGCTATCCTTTATATTTAGTCCTATTGATCATGAGGCTCAGCTTTATAGCAGTTGGCCTTGCAAGCTTTCAGGCTTGCATAGAGTGTAAACAAACTTCCAAAACCTCCTCTCCTAAAATAAATAAGTGAGCAACCTTCAGCTTTAATGAATGCAGCTCTTGTTCCTTGATTGGGAGCCTGGGAGATAATGGCTTCTGCCTTAAATGAAAAACCTTGCCCATTTAACACTCTTTAATATCCCACAGAGAGGGTGAAAGTAACTTTTTGTTCTCATTGAATCTCACAAACTGTCCAAAATGGCCATCAAAATGATGGGCAATTCTGCCAACGACCAAAACTTTATCTAACCAATGTGTGTATTGTTATTATAAATGTATTCATTCATTATTCATTTATTTACTTTACCGCAATAATGCCATGGTGAAATATTTGAATGACCTTGAGAAACATATCACATATCATTTATTTTGTGGTATAATGACACCCCTCTCTGAGTTAGGGCAGGACTGGCTTGGTGACCATATGAATAAGTTTTATAAAGGTTCAAAGGTTCAAAAGCTTTATTTGTCCAACATGTTGCCATATTAGAAAATTGTCTTTGATTGATGGCAGTCTGTTCTCTAATTATGTGTATGTGGTGCTTGTGTAAGAATGTTGTGTGTAGGGATGTGAATAACTAAAATTTTCATGGTCGAATAATCAGTGGGTGGTATGAACGAATAATCGATTATTCGATGTGTGCCGATGTTCACAAAGGCAGCCATGGATAATCGGCAAGAAATAACTTAATATCTTAAACGCAAAAAAACAACTACCTGTTATGTAGTTCCAGTCAGATTGCCTGTTCAGCCTTCAAAACGAGAGCTGGTCAATTGTGTAAAATGCATTAAACTGTAATCAGAAAATGCGGTTATATGCATAGACCCTATAGTATCGGTGGTATAAAGGCTGGGACGAATTTCAAATAATAAATATGTACATTTTATGTTGAAAGTATAGACCGCCGCGATTCCCATTGAAACGAATGGCGCGGTGATTCAGCCTTCGAAATGAGAGCTGGTAAATTGTGAAAAATGAATTAAACTGTAATCAGACAACTCTGTTATATGCTCTTGACCCTATAGTATCTGTGGTATAAAGGTTGGGACGAATTTCGATTTAAAAATATAATGCATAACGTTAGCTCTCTGGCTCATAGCTGAGGGGACTAGACCCCCGTCTGTCCTATTAACTGGAAGAGTGAACAATGTTTCCGTTGCATAAGAACCTTACGGAAGGGTAATGATTGTTCCAGGAATTAGTCAAACCCTCAGGCGTTACCAGGGAAACAAAGTTATGGCTTGTGAAAAACACATGAAAATATAAATTAATGGTATTAATTCATTTTCTTTGGCAAGTGACCATGGTATAAGCGGGATAATGCCCTTCAAGGTGTCCAACATTAGATCTGTCCGTTAATTCTTGTTTATTTGAATGGGAAAAAAATGTAACGGTCCAAATGTAAAATATCGACTTTGACCCTCGGGAACAAATAATCAAATAATCTGATATTCTGACCCATCCCTAGTTGTGTGTATTGCCTTGGTTTGAAGGATTTTGTATAGAGCGATTTTTTGGCTAGAGGCACTCTGTATCTTCTGCCTGATGGCAGCAGCTCAAAACAGCCATGGAGGGGGTGGGAGGGATCCAGGAGAATTGAATTGGTCTTCCTTTCCACTGCTTGAGTGTGCAAGTCTAAAAGCTGTTATTGTGTCATGCTCTAAGGTTCCATCTCCTATGCCTCTTTGATTAAATATGTTTTCTCTTGAGATTGATCCAACAATAAAACATGATAACACTACACAATTATAAATATATAATAAGCACTTTTCTAGCCAATGTCAGCACACAAACGCATTTGATTATTCATCAAAAAAGTCACGATCAATGGTGTGTTGCATGTACTTTCCAAGGAGAGCTCAACACTCTCTGCCAAAAGTGTTGGAAATCCTTGCTTTATCGCCTCATATGCATATTGCTGCCATCGCCTTTTTACATGATACACTGCTCTGTTTGAATTGAGGAGTGTTTTTCCCTGATGCCAACTTGCAATAACAAGCGCATTTTCTGCTTGACTGAGAAGATGACAATGACAAGATGCTCCTTCAAAGTTCCATTTCTAAATAACATAATGGTGTTGTTTACTGCTGTTTACAGTATCTTGGCTGATAAACGGATGAAAACACATTTTGGGAAAACTGTAGCCCAAAACAACCCCAGCGGCATAAGGGGCACCTGATAGTCCCTGATCCGCTGTGTCTAGGTTTGCACCGAAACTGCCCCATTATGTAGAGAAACTCATAGCAAGATGTTGCTTTTCTACTATCACAGCCCTGCTGGGGATAAACCCATTGACATTGGAGGCCTATTCCAGCCAAATCTGCTGCGTCACACACATGTCACACCACATCTCTCTATCTTCCCTTCCCTTGTCACTTAATGTGCTGTCCTGAAGTGGAATGGGCACCCCTCTTGAGTGATACAATAGCAGCTCCTCCAGTCTCCCGGGCCCCCTCGACAGCCTACTTTCTCCGGTAACCTACTTAGCAGTCGGCAGGGCCAACATGGGATACCAAAGAAAGCTTTTCATTTCTGGTCTCATCTCATTCTCCCAGCGAAGAGCCACGTGAAGACAAAGCTGAATGGAGGTTGGGCTTAAAAGAGGGAACAGGAAGGAGAGAGCCAAGGGGGCCGAGATGTGATTAGATGGTCAGCGAGTGAAAGGAGCGACTGGGGCTTGAACTCCTGGGCCCCTCACCGCAGCGGTGCTGAGATGTAGCGCTGCGGGTCAAATCATATTTCATTATTTGAAGCAGTCGATTGAATAAAAAACTAATGATGGAAGGGGGCATGGGGGAGGGAGGGCATGTAGTTCTCCACACTTTATTGTCCAAATGAGATTGAGTATTTTGTCTGCGATAAACATTTACTTCCTCACTATTCTACATTTCAGCTAAATTGACTTTGTAAATGTGGGTCTCTTATAACAATTGCCTGTATGTATTGGCCGTCGCCCTGTAGTCACTCACTCACACTGATTCTCTCCTGCATGGTCGACCGGTACACAAAGCGGATTAAGTACCGTCGAACGCCTTGCTTAAAGTCCCTTCAACCAGGCAGTCCTTGAGTCGTCAGAGGACCTGCTGTACCTCTTGAGCCAGTGGTGCTGCTTCTTTGTTTGGATGATTAGGTGTATCCTCTGGTCCGTCAGACATGTACCGGTGTGAGGGGTGAGAATAACTGAACTGTAGGAGAGCTGCTGCTGCTTTACGAGTGTAACAGAGGAGTCCCGTAGGGCGAGTACAACCTATGTCTCCAATGGAGGGCTCAGGTCCCTTTGTCTCTGCTGCCTATCGTCTGCTTTATCTTCCGTAGCGGATATATAGGATATATTGGTCTGCACCACTCTCAATTCTACTCCTTACACTCATCAAACTGGGAGGTGTTGTCATGCTACTTTCCAAATCGAGCGTCCTCCCCGAATGTAACCTAATGTTGTTGAGGTCTCATCTGAGATAATACTATAAGAGTGTGTTTCCCTTATGCAGAGAAGCCTTTTAAGAAAACAATGTTTTGATCAAGGTTACTTGGTTACTTTCAGAACAAAAACCTTTTCCTCATCCTGTGGCTCATAATTTTTACAGGCAGCAATTTTTTTGTGAAGCAATTACTAGTGTTGCGGAGAACATTGTTTAATATTAGACATATTTCATGTAAAAAATCTATTTCCTTTTCTAATAAGACTCATAATCTTATCAGTTAACAGTTAGAGAATAAGTCATTTTGACGTGACTAGTAACTTTTCCAGTTCACTAGAGTGAGTCAGGTTGACTCGGAATAACAATTTTAGCACTGTGTTATCTAGTGATAATGAATAGAATAGAGTTGTTTTAAAATGTCCTCCAGTCAAAACTGTAAATATGACCTGTTGGCTTAAAAAAAACGTGAAACTTCTTCATATATAAGAACACGTTCATAATGATGGGAACAGTATTACATTAAAGTGATAGATCAGCAGGCCTGTAATGATTATTAAAACATTCTGTCTCCTGAAGGAGGAGCCGTTTCAGCTGGCGCCTGGTCCCTAAACAAAGTTCAACCACACTGTGTCACTCTGGATTTGCTTCATTACCATAACCCCGGTGGCGAAGCAAAGCCGCCATCCATCACGCTGCTGCCACGTCTGCCCATTAAGGGCGACAATGCTACACTTCTCGCTTATTAATTGCTAACATTTCCTTTTCCCCCTGTTCCTCTGACCCAGCTACAAAGCAGGTCCTCCTGATTCAACGCTAATTGTTTAATTCTCCATCTTATCAGGGGCGAGGGACAGGGAGGGGGTGGGGAGGGGGGATGCTGAAGCGCCATTGATCCGGAAGGGCCGTTCTCCTCTGCAGATGCTGCTCTACAGTCCCTATCCTTGGCAAGAGTGAGCCGGCGTTGTGAGAGACGTTGTACCCAGAAACTAGAAACAAATGGATTGCGGGTTCAATCATTGGCAGGATTATTGCAGCCGTTACCGCTTGCCTTGTCCAACATTAGTCCCACGAGAAGTAGGAAAGGTCTCGCCTCGGAAAGTTCACTGTGAATGTCAGTAACAGCAAGGGGAAGCTGTAGTAATGAATGGCGATGGTGCCAATGTACAGTACAGAGGAATGCCCTTGAGGAAGCCAAAAGGGATGGTTGTAAAAGCATGTTTCTGCAGTAGGGGGTTACAGTTGAGCATGTGTCAGGTAGTTGTCTTTGGTTTGTGGACAGTATACTGGCATAACAGTTAGGATGCTAAAAGATAAAGGCAATTTTAAAAGCATTTTTCACATGCAAATTTGAATTTGTAATAAATTGGGATATTATGGAGGGTGGTTGGTTTCAGTGCCATGTGCCACTTATTTAAATCCTACCTCTGAAACTGAGCCCTCAATAGGTGTTTCTAAAAGTAGATTTTTTCTCCCATTGGGAAGTGCATTGAGAGATGTATTCAGGCTTAAGGGATGGGTTTCTACTACATTGTCAGATATATGCAGGCTTTAGGGATGGGTTTCCTCTCTCTGGGAACGACATTGTTCGGTGCACGCCTTAGGGATTCAGAAAACCAATTCAGCAAGACTATTTGATGCCCTTTTCAACTTAGTAGCTGAGCAATAAACTTAAAGGTCAAATATTATACCACCAGGTGTGAGTGTGATTAGCCGTTACAAGCTGTTTTGAAAATCGGCCTCTTCTGACATCACAAGTGGGCATGTCCACCTAGATGTATGACAGATAGATGAGTCACATCTGGCGGTATAATCTGTCCCCTTTAACTTAAAAAAATCCATCCATAACTTCTTTACGATAGAAGGACCACATCGACCAGTGATATAAAAAGACCATTAAAAAAGTACAGTTTTCATAATAAATGTGATACAATTAATCAAGCTGTGTCCCGGCTTTCAATATGGAAGAGCCGGTTGCCTGACACTGCCCTAACCTTCCCAAACAATATAAAAGTGTCCTTCTGAAATGAATGCAATCCACTGGAATAATGTATAATTGTAATGCCTGAAACCACTTTAAGATTAACTATACTCGCGGCAGTTCAATGTAATCTTATTCTCCGTCTTTATGACAGTGAAAGGGCCAGTTTTAATCCTCGATGCCTTGCTCAGCACCAATACTCATTGTCCCTGAGAGTTCTGCTGCCCCAGCACTTCTCCGAGGCACAGACTGTGCTACTTTTCGGCGGCAGAGTGAAAAACTTCAGAGGAGGGAAAAAGGAAAAAAGACAAATATAAATTTTCATCACATCCTTGGCATATCATGCTCCATTACCCCCGATGATGGGCCATGCAGGATTGTCAATGAAACCAGTGTGATGGGGACGTAAAGAGAGCCTTTCAAGGAACCGATGCGGCCCTCACTAATGGAACAGAGGCAGAGAACAATGAGTTATGATTTGGACGGATAAAATATGCAAGGGAGTGCAAAATTGATGCTGTGTAGACCACAAAGTGCACACAAAGTACTAAAGCACACAGACAGTTTTCATCCATGAATACCCCACCCAACTCTGCTGTGTTGTATGTTATATATTTGGACTGTCACAACTTTCAAAAAGCAACATAAAAACATTTATTTTTGTTTTTCTTTCAATGGACCTCTCGTGTGACAATGGGGCTTCAGCCTTGCATTTTGAACGGCGTAACACTATTGGGATAAATGTTTTTTAGAACTATTGGGAAACAAGTCAAGAGCCGGCGTGGAGTCCACAATGGATTCCACAATGGCACATAGAACGAGCTTTTCTCTCAAAAAGCCCCTTCACATCTCACCACTTAAGTGGCCACACGTGGCAAATATTCAATGTAATTCTCCTGCTTGAATATATCGGTGAACAGAAAGACCATACATGCTACAGGTTGTCCGACTCACTGTTTAATGAATACCCAGCATTCCAACGTTGTCGCGTGGCATGCATATTCCATTCCCTTGTTGATGTTGGGGTTTATTCAAAGCTAGAACCTGCATTGCTTCACACTGGTGGGTGGGTGTGTAGTGTGTTTGCCTTTGACAGACCGGCTTCAGATTAACATGTGTCCTTGCCTTACTCAGCAGGGCTAACCAACTGGCATTGTCACGAAAGTGGAATTTTCTCCTTTCAATCCCCAGGGACTGTTGCTGCATGTGTCTTGGAGCCCAATATCTCACCCCGACCGGCTCCGTTGTCACCGGCCCTTGTATTCACTCTTTGATGCATCGGAGTGGAACAAAGCATCTCCGTAGTTGTATTGCAGTTTATTTGAGCATTTGAATGCAAGTCACTCCTTTTTGGCTGGGTAAACCTTATATGTACAGATCATGTTGGAGGAACAATACATATCCAATGGCTGCAGCTCTTTAGATCCTCTCAAATCTCAGTTTTACCATTTACCCTCATGGTCACCTGGTTTTAAAGTAGTTTGTCATTCATTAATTGTTCATTGTCATTTTTGTATTGAAGCACTAAAATACAAGGGTAGAAGGCTGTGAAAGGCTTGTCTCCCAGTGCACATGCTTTACCGATCCCGTTGAAAGCTTTTCCTAAATGTAAAAGTGATAGGACCAAACTGTGCTCGAGGGAGGGCGTTTCAGATCATGACGAGCAAAGTGCCTCTGCCCACCTAAAAACATAATGGCCATGCCCAAAGAATGTTTAGCAATCTGTCAACTCTGATTGGCTGTTTTTTTAGCAACGTAAAGCAGCGGCTATATGTGTAAATTGATAACTTCCTAGCCGAGGTCAGACGGATATTCATTGAGAAAACTTGAATATCTGCAGGATCTCAAGAGGTTAGTGAAATTGTTTGAAAATAATACAATTATGCTTCATAACTGATATTATAATCAATGATCTCAATATCTTAATCTTTTTTAAGTATTCATGTATGTATAACAATGTTTGTTACAGATTAGGAATTTTGATGAATCTTTTAAGAAAAGTCGATTGAACACATTCTCTCATGTACGATATACGTTGTATGAGACCATATCTATATCGATATCAAAATTACAGGGAAACTCCACTTTTCTTTGACTTCCCTGCTACCACCAGATGGACACAGAGGTTGATTTTACTTAACTTTGAACACATCCGTTCCTGCCCGTGCTTGTGAAGAGGAATTATTGAGCCAAATTGATTGCTTTGGGTTTCAGTGTTTTTGTTGGTGCACCATGTCCAATGCAATCTTTTTCATGTGATGCCTATCAGAGCACAATCAGGGAGAGCTCCTTAAAACAGACAAAGGAACATGTTGTGAAAATGACAAGAAAGACCACACAGTTTTTCCCTTTATTAATGAGGACATACCAGAAAATGGAAAAAGTGATAAGACACAAGGCTGAATGATTGAACTGGCCGATTGATTTCTTCCAAGCCCCCCAAGGATTTGGACTTAATATGATGCACACAGGGAAAGAAAAAGTAAGTGAGTAATTAAAGCCTCTAAACACCAATTAACAGTTTAAATACTCCCTCAGCTGTGATGTTTGGCTGGCTGCTTCTTCCAAGTGTTTTAAACAACACTTAAACAGAGTGCGGAATGCACAGCTTGATACGATGAAACCTATCTATTGAAGGTCTGTTTCTTAATCCGAAGTAAACATCGAAATTAAATATAGCTTATTTTCTGTTATTAATATTGCTTTGCAACAAAATATCCTCCTTATGTATTCTTCTGTTAAGAAAACACATGAGTATGATACTTAATAATGCTTAGCTCAGGAGGTAGAGCAGTTGTCTTGTAACCGAACGGTTGCTAGTTCGTTCCCCAGCTCCTCCTAGCTGAGTGTTGATGTGTCCCTGAGCAAGACACTTAACCCTAACTGCTCCTGACAATCAAGCCTGTCGCCTTGCATGGTTGACTCTGCCGTCGGTGTGTCAATGTGTGTATTAAACGATGAAAGTCGCTTTGGATAAGAGCGTCTGCTAAATGCCCTAAATGTAATTGTAATTGTGGTGCGTCAACCAGATCATAAAGCAGTGTACATTCTGTTATTCCAGAACAATGTTATGTTGTGTGTGCGCAGGTGCATAGTTACATGTCTGTGTGATGCAGAGTGGGACTTAATATCTGTCATTTAGTTCCTGGAAAACAGAACAACTAGATATTCTTTGTGCTGCTTGAGGTTTGCATGAGAACAGTCACACATCACCCTTGGGATGGCCATGCTGCACACGTGATTTGTAAAGATTGTGTTGTTTTGTTCATGTTGCTACACATTACCTGACAGATGGGCATCTGACCATTATCTGATTGGTCATCGCACAGAAATCAAACACACACACACAAGAGCATGATAGCATGCTGTTAAATGATCCATCATTGAGTAGTTACTTCAGTCTGCCGTTCAAAATTCAGAAGGCAGTAGAATGCAGATTTAGATTCCTGAACCTTTAGAGTTTTATGGCTAACAGCTAGTCCTATGGTCTGGGCGGCAGTACTCATCTATGTATAATGAGGTTTGGTTCAGCAGAATCGGTCAGAGAGGCTCTGCTCGGAGCATTTCATCCCTATTGTCTGACAAAAAGAGTAGACGGCGAACTGTGAAATCATCCCTCCACGTGTCTGGTCTGGAAGTCACAGACCGAACAAGGAACAAGAAGCCCTCCTTCTGAATCCCCACTCAAGCCTTTCATTCCCTAGCTGTGTTTTAAACATTTTAGAATGACCAGATCTTAACCATCCTGAACACACTGTGCACACAATGAACATCGTTTCTTCAATGGTGCCTTTCATGTAGAAGATCTCTGAGCAGAATACACCCGTAAATTAGTTTCATTTAATTTTCAAGCGATAATTCACCCATTGAAAAACATAACAGGATTTTCCTAATAGGACTGTATTACTTGTCTTTAGGGCATTCTCACCTGAGAGCCTAAATGTAAATTCTGATCTTAGTGAATGAGGCACTTCATAATGTTGTTCTTCTCCATCGATGAGGGTGTTTTAGTTTCCAACTTTTTGACTTTTTAATTTGTTCCTCATGCTGGAATCTCTTGCCCTAAGGAGGAAAATATTTCACTGTGACGTCCCTACCACACAGACGTGAATTCAGGGTGAGCAGAAGGCCCGACAAATCCTGCAGCTCCTGTACTTAATACGGGAGAAGGAGGTACACCTGTCAGTTCAAAAGAGAGGGAACCGGTGAATATCATTGGAATAAATGAATGAATAAAGAAAGAAAGAAGGAAATGCATAATATACCTCTGTAGTTATGCATATGAGCATATTTATTCATTTATTATTATTATGTATTTGTTTATATCTTTGTTACACCTGTTGTTCACCATTCCGGAAAGCCCGTAGGCTCCGGCGTCGAAGCAGCGTGAGGCACGGGGTCTAACGATCAACGGGGGGCCCAGACTCTGAGAGCGGAGACTCAGCATAGAGGATGTGAATGTCGGATTGGAAGCAAGACCGTGTAGCCAATCAGCGGTGAACTCTCGTCTGCTTGTGTAGTGTTTGGGATTCTAGCTACAACCTTCAAGGCACCACACCTTTTGGGTGAACTCTAGATCCGTCCTCACTGATTAGTTACCTCTCCACGCTTGTCTCTGTTCCGCTGCTGATTTTGTTCTCATCGACACTCTGCTTGGCGACGTTAAAGTGTATGGGTGTTACTCACGGGAACACAGTATTTTGATACGTTGTATCTCTGACGATATCATCTTTAGGTATTAGATAAGCATCTGTACTTTACTGGAGTGGCCTTTCATTCCATTTCTAAACTGAAACAAAATAATGCTCTATATGTCTATTTACATATTGACAAACTCTAGCGTATGTGACAAGTTAATGGAGGGGCAGAGGATCTCTTGATGATCCACAATTCATTCAGTTGTGATTTTGTCTGCAAACTGCCTGCATTTTCTGCTAATACACAAGATATACAAGATCTAAAACGTAATTGCCATTACATTTTCTTTGGTGCTACTGCTGTGCATCAAATATGTTTACCCTTGTGAGATGGACTGATGGTGTGATGTCTTCGTAAAAAAACGGACGTGAGAAGGCAGAAAGCTGCATTTCCAGTCTGATTTGCTCCTCTGAATCAAACCAGATCGCATGCAATTATCAAAATGACCATAATCTAAAAACAATCATTGTGATCACAGTATATCTTCCTCTCTTTGGAGTGTACCTCCATTTCTTTGGAGTGTTAGATGGAGATGAAGGGCATCCTGTCTGCCGTCATCCTCTGGGAGCCGGCTGTAGCTTCACACTCCAAATCAACATCAGGACCCCATATAGGAGCCCATCATCAGTGCCAGCTCAGCAGCACATCAACGCCTCTTCTGGGCCAAC
>NC_044060.1:14862908-14895408 GCF_902167405.1 Gadus morhua
TAAGGGTTTTGACTCCCATTTAGTGGCCATTCTGTCCAAAGATGTTAACTTTTAGCTTGCACTATTTGCTGGCTTCTTGGAAACACAATTAGTCTGACTAATGACCTGGAGCGCAATCAGTTCGAACATGAAATCATATAGAAAGAAAACGTCAACTTGCTGCTCAGGTATCTTTTTAAGGACTAATCAACGGAAAAAAATTCTAACCTTAGTCCCGTCTGAGTCCAGCCAGCCAGACTACTTTTTGATGGGAGACTTCCCAAACCAAATAAATGCTGCACATATATTCACAGACATGCAATCTTCTTGTTGCTAAGATATTTGCTGATTATTTCTTTCAATCATATCTAGCTACTGCATCTGCAAATTTCTGATGCATCAGCAGATGTGAGGAGGCCCATGCTAGAGTAGAAACATAACTTCCGGGATTGCATGGCGATTTTTTGCCATGCAATTGAATACACACTTTCCATAATATCCAAACCTCCTTCCTTGCATCCCATTCTATGGAAGATGTGTGTCTTCGTAAACTCTTAGGCTACATTCAGTCTCTGGCGTAACACAGTAGGATTGCAACAGATTGTAGGATCATTGATGGTTGAATCCAAATGCACTGACGTCCAAGCATAACTCATATGTGATATTGTAGTTTCGCTTTTTGTGTTTTTAAAATAACACATTTATTTTAACAAAGTCATTTGTTTCATAAATTATGAGGAAAGAAATTTCAGTTGATGGGATCCTACAGCAGATAGCTCAGAGTCAGACAGGTGAAGATACGCACTGTGAATTTCCTTTTTAAAATGATATATATATTTTATTATACAGTGTTACTGATAACCGCCGGGTTTTCAGAATATCATCCACCGGTGGGAAAATACCCACACGGTAAGAACACTAATGTTGAGAATTAACAGGGTTATAAAGCTCACAGGATGCTGGCAAGCTGATGTGAGGTTGAGGAAATGTTTCACATTAGTTTATAGAGCGGTGATGACCCTCTAGCCGCGCTGTTATATTTCAACTACGTCAAAGCAATGCAGTTATTGAAAGTGCATCAACACCCCTCTAGGCAATCAGAATTTAGTGTTCACCCAGTCAATGGTTGGAATGTAAATATTCATAATGGATGATATAGCCATTGCAATATATTTTGGGGGTCGGTAAATCAGAGTTTGTACGATAGTGGTGTAAAATATGTCCTGACCAGCAAGGGTAAAAGTTGTTACGTTCTAGAAGGTCAAGAGAGGCGGTCAATCTTAAACTCTGTATTAGGCTAGACCGACAGGTGATGATGGAAGAGTAAACCTTATTCTGTGCTTTATCAGCACAGATTGCTCTAACCCTAGGAATGCTTTTCTTTTTTGGCCTCCATTTAAAGACTTGTCTAAAGATGCCCGGCCTTTCAGCATGCTGATAGCTCATCTAGGGACTGACCTTTTGCCCTCACTGTCATCCCTACTGGAAGTGTTCAGCTTTGGTTTAGGATTTTGGGATCCTGTTTGCAAAAACTGTAAAAAAAAAAAAAAAAAAAAATGCATAATGAAGAGCGGGCAAGGAAAGTATTTCTCTTGAAGTAATAATTCAGCCTAAAACACTTTCACATTGTTAAAAACTTCAATTAGTGATGTACAACGGTCCTAATTCACCGTTTTATTTCACCTTGGAGTGGCTAAGCTAAATTTCTCTAGAGGACACCACATCAAGCTAAGACATTGCTGCAGTAGTTATAATGGGGTTTAATAGGAGAGTATGTCTTAAAATCACTGGAGCATCAAACATTAGTATAAGATATTAATTTCATTCCAATATCACAAAAACCCAAGGGTGTCTCAATCACTGCTTATGAGAAATCCATAATTTAGTAAGAAGACACACATTTTTTTGCAGGCCCATTAGCCCTGTAAATCAAGAATTCACTTTGGCCTTGCAGGCTCGGGGCTTGGACTTCATAATGTTGTTGAAGTACGGCCTTGTTCGAGGAGGAATGGGCCTGCCGGTCAGTGTTTCCCAAGCTGATTGGTCTGTTCTGGCAGCCGGGTGCCCAGACATGGCCGAGGCATTTGGGACTTGCAGTTTTTCGCCTGAAAGCAAGGCGTAGTGGAACAGCACTGAAAGAACTGCAGTTGGGTGTTAATATGCACTTCTAGCTAAGCTAGTGTTAGTGTTGCCAGGCTAGCTCTCCCAGCCGAGTCACAAGCTGTTTAATATTCTGGCCGTTTGATCACCCATGTGGCTTGTGTAGAATATCATACTGCCCAATGTCTAGCTAACTTTAATACTTTAAACACAACTTTAACTTCAATCCTGCTATATATATATATATATTGTTATTATTATATATTTGATTCATTAATAAATGTGACCTCCTGATGTTGAGAGCAGGTATTGAAAGTCCTTCTGGTTCAAGTAGGAAGATAAATGCTGACCGTGGGAAGCGACACGACATCCAGTGACAAATTATAAATAACGATAAAGGACAAATCTGAAAATAGCCCCTGGGGTGCGTCGTCAACAATAGAGGTTTTATAATGATGTCAAAGTGTTTTGGGCTGGTTCATTATTTAAGGGTATGCCATTATTTTACTTGCTTGGGTCGTGCTAACACTGTCATTAATTTAGTCACACAATTTTGAGGCAAAAAAGTTTGAATCTTGTCATTCTTTGGTAGCTTGTCATCATGTCTCACTTTGTTATTATTATTAGGATGAATGAATAAATCATATTTAGCAATATCAAGTGTAGCAAATGGTAAACCACTTTGCTCATATACTATATGTTTTGAAAACATGTCCTGGTTCCATACTGTTTATACAACCTTGTGTGGTTTGTATAAGGTGATATATCCATTCTTGATCCATATATAAATAAACATGCATGGCCCTCGTGCGTCAGTGGGCCTGCTTCCAGTAACTCCATCCCAAATGTGATGGAGTACAGTGGGAAATCTAATGTGTGAGGGGGTTGAGTGGTTTTAGAATTATCATATAAATATCTATCGGTGCAAAGAAAGCCGCATGCTCTCTATCTCTCACTTTCACTTTTGCTCTCTCTCGCGCTCTGTCTCTGTCTTGCTCCCTCTCCGTCTCACTCTCTCTGTCTCTCACTTTTTCTCTGTCTCTGTCTTGCTACCTCTCTCTCTTGCTCCCTCTCTGTCTCACTCTCTCTCTCTCTCTCTCTCTCTCTCTCTCTCTCTCTCTCTCTCTCTCTCTCTCTCTCTCTCTCTCTCCCTCTCTTTCTTTCTCTGTCCCTCTATCACTCTCTCTCTCACTCTCTCTCCTCGTTGTTGATGAGGCTGCCAGAGCCCTACCATCAAATTATGCTCCTGTCATTTGCGTCAGTCCGCCCCGTGCTATTGCTATTGAGTGGGTGTGGGAGGAGGACAGAGTTTAAACTTGAAGAAGAAGAATGTGTGTGTTGTTTCGTTACCCATGGAAAAAAAAGATAAATGTGTTTCCCTGTGCGAGTCAGGCCAATTAGGGTTGACCACAATTGGTCCTCTCCGAGAGGTAATTGGACTCTTTTCATACACCTTTTCACATCTTGTAACCAACAGCGCAAAAAAAATCTTCGATCATTACGGAAAAAAAATAAACGTTCAATCAAACAGAGCGGTGGTTAAAATAAAAAAAGTGTCTCGTAAACAACTTATTCCTTTAATTAGTAGGGTGTTTAAACTACATCACAACCTGAAAAAATTGACGAAACAGGAAAAGGGAAAAACAACAGTCACAAATAACATTGGAAATTCACCTCACAAAACAACACCAAGTAACGTTATTTATATTACTAGCTGAAGGTCAAAGTCATGAGGGCGAAATATGTGTTAGATGTACAAGAATTCTCTGCAGCTCACCTCTGCAGAGAATTACAGCAATCTGGTCACCTCCGCCATAGACGCTGCCAGAACCACAACACCGCCTGTAACAGACTCCCCTCCCGCTCCGCCCAAATCACCTATAAGTGAGCTGGGGCAAAAAAAATAATAGGAAAAGGAGCAATAAGAGCTGTACCGGGGGGAAATCTACATACAGAGGGAGGCCTTTGAGATAAAAGGAATGCCCTTCTGTTTAAAGTGTTGGGTTGAGTTTCAAACCATGTGAATTTGCAAGGGAACAGATATGTGTTTGACCTTGGTTCTTTGTCAAGCTGTCAAAGAATGTATGCCAGAAAGAGTGGCGATGTACATTCTTGAAAATCAAGATCTCCCTCTGGAGAAAGTGGCCATTCTTGCTGATAAGCTCTTGCTGACCGATAGACCACGTTCACAAGGTGGTTAAAAGTGGTTACCTTCACTCTTCCCTGGGCCCAACGATAAAATCAAACAGAAAGCTGATCCTATGCCTCACCTAGTTCATTGCTAAGGCAGTTCGAAGGGAATTTTTCAGTTCGAGGGCCTTTTTCAGTGTCCGACGTTGAAGAAAATGAGAGAGAGGGAACTTGTTGGTTTTACGAGTGTTTACCAGTGCAAGTTCATGCCTTGGCTCTATTGGAAGGATCTCCTAGACATGATTATTTCAAACAGTTTTGTGTCCTTGCATGATAGTGATTCTGTTAAGCAATAGGTGAACATAAGAGGTTATTAGGGAGTTACTTTAATGTGTTCCCAGCATGGCTGTTGCACGAGCCATGTCTAAGAAAATTGCTCTAGGTGCAAGGAGAGTGGATACAAATGCATTTTCAAATGATAAGTAATAATATAAAAAAGAGTTATGTAATTTGTATATCATTTTATATTAAAATTACGATTAATATAACCACGACGCCCTCCCTTTACCAAAAGGTGCCAGAGGAGGAGATTGATGAAAGAAAGGTGTTACTTTGTCAAAGGTGGTGCTTTAGGGCAAGACGGGCCACTAATGCCACTTCTGACAAGGATGACTGTCCTAGTGTAACTAAAATGGTCCTTACTGTCGCACTGTGACAAGAGATACTAGCTCTTGTCAGGATTGGTAAGACACTTCAGAGTATATTTCAAAGAGTCTTCTGGCCACAAGGTGTCCTGTTTGCCAGCAGACAGTACAGCCTAACCAAAGCTTGCCGCTTGCTCACTTGCAACCTATACCTGCGTTCTGTGAACCTTTCAGCATGGTTTTAGTGGATTGTGTTGGTAAACGTTTTAACCATCGTTTGTGGTGTCACTCATTTCAGGCCCTCCCACTGAAGCCCTCCCACTTAGGGGAATAATAATAGTTCCCAGTATTGTGAAGGGTTTTGTGCAATTCTTGACTTTTGGACTCGCTCAAACAGTTCCACCAGATCAGGACTCTTGCTGTATGTCAAAAGCCTTAAAGCAAGTGCTACAGCAGTTGGGCATCACTCATTGCCCCTGTGGTGAATGTCCCCCTGAGTCTCAAGGTGCTGTCGAGAGATCTAACCAGACTCTGAAGTATATTTTGTGAGCTTACTACCTTGAGTTTAAAAGGGATGGGGATGAAAAGGTCTCTCTCTTGCTATATGAGTCCGAGAGCTGGTTCAGGAATCTCTCGGTCTTTACCCCAAAAAACGTGTGTTTGGACATCATGCGAGAGGCCCTTTGAGTTTGCCTAGGGAACAAATGTTACAGACCGACACCTCCTCCTTTACACTGAACCTGTTGGAATATATTAGCATTTTTTAACACAGGCTACACTGTGCCTGTGAATGAGACAAACATGCGATGTGGGTGTTAAAGTCTTGGTTCTGCTCCTTGTTGAGGGGTCACCATTGTATGCTCGCTTCTCAGGCCCTTATACCATATAGAATCGGTGTGGTAATCTTGACCATCTTATCCCCTGAATCAACTGGATCACAAAAAGAAAATGAGGATGTGCCTTGTAGATTTTCTGAAGGCCAGTGCTGTCTTGCTCCTCTCCTCCATGTGATGGAGAAGTCAGCTGTTGTCTCTCCTTCATTCTTCGTACGTACATTCTGAAATGCCGGCCCGCCCTCATGCATCTTTCACACCTGAAAGAAGCGGAAAAGGCTGAGATCACATTTCTCATTGATTCGTATCGCACCCTGTTCTCTGAGAGCCAAACCTGCGAAATTGAGCAAGGCATTGATGTTGATGTCATGCCAATTAAACAAACTGCAGACCGCGTCAACCCAGTTTACCGTGGACTTCTGTGTGCTGAGGTTGAGTACATGTTAGCCCAGTTCAATTCTGTAGAGTCACTGTTTTTGGATGATAGACCAGACCGTTCTTTAACGTTTCTGTACGGGTTATGGTAGACTGAGTTCAGTAACAAAACTTGACAGGTATCCTCTGCCTCGGATGGATGAGTGCGTTGATGGAGCGGTGCTACTAAATTTTGTTAAGTACGCAGATACTGGCAGATAGACATAAAGACAGACAATCAGATATCATGGTGGCCAATTATAAAAAGACAGACAATCAGACAGCATGGCGGCCAATTATACATAAAGTACAGCTACATCAACATTAGGTGTGATGCCTGTGTGTGTTGGGCTTCCAGGCTAGCCGATCCTATAGTTTCATATAGCCCTTCCTGAGAATCAAAAGAAAGAGGATAGTTTTGACTCCAAACAGTGACCTAATAGCCGCCGCCGGGGCTGATGGTCAACACGGAAATGTCAGGGTCGGGCGTCAAATGAGACCAGCAAATCAGCCTCTGACATCAAGAGACAGCCGTCCCCTGGTCTCCAAGCTAACATCACCGCTGCATCAGAAGTGCTCTCAGGTGGCAGCCTGTCATCGTGAATGGAGACATAGAGCCATAACAAGCCTGTGGCTTTTACTTTTGGGGGTTTTGTGTGGGAAATGGTGTGTCTGGAATTCAAACAACATGTCCCAGGGGCCGGTCAACCTGCCATGTGGCGTTTGGGGAGGGGGAATGGGTTAGGGCACTAAGGTCTGTCCGACGATGGTGATATTTTGGGAGCTGTTGTCGACCAGGGACAATGTTGCATTGGCAAAAAAGGACCTCAAAGAAACGCATGCCAGTCAGATAAATAAATAAGAAATTGTAACAATTTCTCTTCCTGGTGTACACCACTTATCATTCTCTTTATTTGAGCATGAAATTGCAGTAGTCATTTGTTTCCCTTATCTGCGTCATTAATTATCACCATTATTTATCTAATTCAATATCAACATTTGAACAAGTCCTTTTCTTCCTTGAAAGGAGAAATGAAAAAAGTGTACTTCCACACTTTGATAAATAGCAGCGGAGATGATTGGGCATTCCAGAACAGCCACCCAACAACAGATAACAACAGAAGCAGTACTGTGTGTAAGCTTGCCTGGTTTACTTGTATCTGTCAAAAGCAGAGCCACACTCATTGTGTGGCTGCCATGTTAAGCCAGACAGTCACTATGCATGCTGTTGGCCTCGGTGAAGTGTAGTCATTAGCACTGCAGGCAAGATAGAGGGAATGAGCATTCAGTTGAGCTGAATTCATGTTTGCAAAAAGCAATGACTTATTGGCCTGTATTTCATTTACATGCAAACAAACAAACAAGAAGAGTGAACCATGAGAGGGAAGTCAACAACAAACATGACCCAGTATTTCATGGTAACAACCTGGGAGGAGGCGTCATGCTGTCGCTCTCTGCTCGGGAGTCCTGCAGTAAAGTAGTTCTGATGGATCCAATAAGACTCGATCCAGATCTCTCTCTGTGGGAGGTCAAATATAATAAGAGTGACCTTCAAAGCAAAGGCCGGAGTAAAAGTTACCCTATGGCCATGCTGATCTGCTTCTTAACTAAACGTGTGTGTGTGTGTGTGTGTGTGTGTGTGTGTGTGTGTGTGTGTGTGTGTGTGTGTGTGTGTGCGTGTGCGTGTGCGTGTGTGTGTGTGTGGCCGCCCAGGGCACAGAGGCGGATGAGCAGAAGCTGAGTAAGAGCGTGTCTCTGTTGGAGAGTCAACACTACCACCTGCTGTACTGTCTGGAGAAAACCACAGTGAGTACACGCCCACACCATTGTTCAGCTCATATCCCCTTCCCTTATGCCACACATGCTGCTCCACACGCATATGTGTGTGGAGCAGCATGTGAATCCATCCCTAAATGGGAATTATGCATTCAGACACAGTTTAGAGGATGAAACCCTAAAGATTTTTTATATTTTCAACAGCTGAAGAAAGTATGTATTTTGCATGAATTTAGAAATAAGAAGATGACACGATGGTGTGCCAGGGACTTTCCCGTGTTATCAAGTCACTGTGACAACTACTCTGCTTTGCATATGTAACGTTTGTCCTTCAAGCACACAACCTTGTCAGGACAAACGCAAAATAATGTTTTTTAAATTTCCGTGTCCAAAATAGACTTGAGTCCTCAACAGAGTGAGCTACAATATAGAGTCACACTATCGCACTCTGTTCAAGCCACTTAGATCATGTTTCTCTTTTGGGTTGCATTACAAGTATGAGATGATATTTGCACTCTGTGTGCTGTGGGCTTCAAAGTTTGAATTAGTGGACCATTCTGTCCCCTCTTATAACAGAAATGATCAGGGTTTATGTGTTTCTGGTGTCCTGGATATCCTTATATACTTGACTTATACAGATTTTTTTCATGCTTTAAAACAGTACATGGTTATCATTCTCCGCCATGTTTATAATCAGTTGTGCAAAAAACTTTTTTTGTGAGTTACTAGGGTGAGTACCAAGAGATGGTGTTTGGTACTCACCCCACACGTAGCGTTGCTTATTAGCAAGAGCTTGTGGCACATTAACCTGCTCTTGCTCTTTTCTTGTTTGTCGGTGGTTGCAATTTTTTGAACCTGTAGAAAAACACACCTGTTTTGTCTACTAGATGTGGATGCGAGCGGCATATTTTGCACCACGTTTCAGTGCGCTCATCATTCGTTTTGGGCCACAGAACATCTTGAATCCGCTTTTCGGAAAAAACGATTTTCTTCTGCTCCAGCTCCTATTGCCTTTTCTTTGCAGGTGGCCAAACACCAAAGTAGCTGTTCAATGTATTTCAATTTTTGGACATCTCCCAGAGCAGTCTATTCCATTAAGTGGTGACAAGATACACGTGTAGTTTTGTTTTGATGACCTGACGGTTAGTTATGCAAAGGCGTGTTAGTGACAAAAGTGACGTTACTCATCCCTGATTATGGGCGAGCATTCCTACTTGTGTACCATTTATGTGCACCCCTATTTATAATAATGTCGACTAGAAAATGCATTTCAAGGATTTGTCCCAGCGAAAAACCAAAAATAGTATTTCCCTCATTTCATATTCTTTCCTCGTCGAATTCTGCAGTTAGTGAATTGGGAACATTATACATCTACTGTTTGACTTTTTCCTTGCAACTTCTGAAAGGATGTGATATGTTTGCAGAGGTATTCTCTATGACTAGAGCTCTATAAGTACAAACTGATCCCAGGTCAGATGCTTCTGCTGTCTTCCGCACTGTCAGCTATGGGCAGTCCCAGATCAGATTTAGCTCCCGTTGTGATCCAGTGATCCAGACCACATCCCTAGGTGGTCGGACATAATGCCCTGTGTGGAGAAGCAGTCTGTGCACGATGTGGGCAAAGTAACTGGCTACTAACCCCACTAATCCTATTATACTTATGCACTTGCACGACAAAATGATCAATTACTTTGTTTGTTTCATATTCTCCTCTCTCTCTCTCTCTCTCTCTCTCTCTCTCTCTCTCTCTCTCTCTCTCTCTCTCTCTCTCTCTCTCTCTCTCTCTCAGTTATCTCACTCCAACAGTTCTGGATAGTTAAGGCCAAAAACATATTGAAATAAAACAAACACTTATTTAAATAGGATTTGGAGCAAACTGGTTTATAGTAATCGTGCACTCAATAATTGTCCCTAGGAGTCACATGTGAAAGGCTACGACCTGGAGGACATTCAGCATAAGCATGTTGACCTGGTTTCTCCGAAACAGCTCACATACGTCCTATAAGAGGGCTTCTTCTCTTGGTGACTGCATCTGGTCTGTCTCTACATCATCCTCATATATTCCCCCTCTCTCTCCCTCTCTCTTTCTTAACCTCTCTCCCCCCCCAGGCCCATGAGTTTGTGGATGAGCAGGCGTTCGAGCAGAACAACCTGGAGACGGCGCTGCAGAGCTACACCTCGCCAAGCCCCTCCCCTTCCTCCAGCCACGGAGAGTCCACCTCCACCTGCTGCGGCTGCAGGGCCCGGAGGAAGAACACCGCCCTCCCGGAGCCAGACCCGGGCCCCAGCCCAGGTTCCAAGCCACCCTACCACCACCACCACCCACAGCGGGGTCCCCTACAGGAGCTCAGTGCCATTCATATACAGTGTGTGGACCCCGCGTCACACAAGACCAGGTGGGACGTGTGGAACATCAGCCTGGCTCGGGGTTGCTTAACTGTTAACGTCGCTGTGACAAAGTGTTTTCCCCAAGTCACTATTCGAGATAGCTTTAACAGTACCAAACGTTGCCACTTGAGGGCACTGTTTTCATACCTGTTTATTTTTAATTTTTTACATTTTGAATTCAACTATTTATTAATTATTTTTTCGTTAAATATTTTTTCTTGACTTATATTGGATTACGATTATTTTTTCGTGTTTTTTACCTTGACTTATATTGGTTGTCTTTTACCTTTAATTCCATCCATCTATCCACTCATCCGTCTGTCTGTTCATCAAATCATCCGTCCTTTGCTTCATCTCTCCATCCGTCCTTCCATCCATCAATCCATCTATCCATCTGTCTGTATCCATCCCTCTATGCATCCATCCCTCCATATGTCCATCTGTCTGTCCATCCATCCCTCCCTCCGTCTTCCATCCCTCCCTCCCTCCTTCTGTCTGTCCGTCCCGTCCCTCCCTCTAGCCGCAGCAGTTTGAACCAGAAGGCCGAGGACGGCGGCCGGGTCAACTGCCGGCGGGGCCAGGTCACCACGGCGATCATCAGCCTCCAGACGCCCCCGGCTCTGACCCCGGAGGGAGACGGCCTCCACGGGGCCCCCCACCAGCGCCGGCCGCCCCCTCCTCCCATCCCCCCCCAGGCCCCACCCAGCATCCAAACCATGAGCAGCTCCCACATAGTGAAGGTCTCCGCCCTGTGACTCCCCCACTCGATCACTCTCCCCCAGGGGGAGGCAGAGACCAGGGGGGGTGGGGTTGAGGATGAAGCCCAAGATATCATTAGCATTGGCTCAACAGGGTCCCGTGTCTCTGTGTGCCGTCAGCCACCAGCAGGTCGCTGTGGCGGTGGAAGAGGAAGCGGCATAGAGGAAGAAAGTATTAGGGGTGTGAACTTGTCGTATTCTGTAAGCCACAGGTAGATGTAGAATGAATATCTGGATTTTTCCACTTTTTCTTCTTCAGTTGAAACGGGAGATCTTGAGAATTTGCCATTGCCGGTGCAATCATGGTATTCCTTTAAAATGTGACAGAGAGACACATGCTGTTGCATAAAATATGCTGAAGTAGAGGGAGTGGGCATAATACACTCTAGACTGTTTATTCCTTTGACGATGGATAGACACAAAGGATTGACTTCATATGTGTTGTTTTTTAATGTCTTCTTTGTCTCAACTCAACAACTTGAAAAAAAAATGCATAATGTAAGTGAGCATTTATTTTCAGTATCATATGCACAAATACGTAAACTGTATGAGTGTGCTTGTGTGTGTGTGTGTGTGTGTGTGTGTGTGTGTGTGTGTGTGTGTGTGTGGGTGTGGGTGTGGGTGTGTGGGTGTGGGTGTGTGTACGCACAACTTTTGTATGCGAGTGCAAACTAAACTTGACTTAACTAGACTTTTTAGAAGTATAGACTGCAGTAACAAAAACCAAACATAATAAGGCAACAGTCCACCTTTGAAATGACTGTGGAATAATAAGGATGACTTGTTCGTTAGTTGTCTTTTACGATAAGGAAGACAGGAGAGTTTGTGACCTTCCCTGGCTCACTGCAAGACAACTTTAAAGAGACTAATCTGTGAAGATTCAAGAAATGTGAAAACACAAACCATTTCATGAAGTACAATTATTAGTATTTGTTATAACTGCTTTTTGTCGTGTGCGGAGTAGTGAGTAGTTATGCCGTCTCGAATGGCCTTGTGTTTAAGGCCGTTAAAGTGAAATATGAATTTAATTTGTATTTCTTTCTTTCTTGTGTATTCAGTGATGTTGCATTTTGTTTTTCGTTCACTTTTTTGTCTTTTTTTGGATATGACAAAGCAACAAACATGGATTCAGTTTCCATGCAGTCCAATAAAAAATTAGCTTGTAACTTGTAACTAAAGAGAAAAGATGTGATTGTTTGACTGGTTACAGATTATCTGAATCACATCTGATTCTCTGTAGTGGTTTTCAAAGGTTGGGTTGTAACCCATTGGTGGACTAGATATTTCTTCAGAAGTATACGGAAATTTGTGCCACTTGCAGTATCTTTGAAATGGCACAATGGTATTTTTTATGGTTCCAGCCATCCAGACAGAAAACATCAGTTCACCATGAATACAGTGGAAGCATAATGAGTTCATTTTTGACCTGTGATGCAATTTTTTTACTTTTACATATTGAGTAAGCTATATATGAGATATGTTGATGATCTCAGTGTGTACTATATGGAACGTTTTGGAACCTCGGCCAGCAGTGGCTTGTCACAAATGATCTAGCTCCAGGAGTAGGTCATTTATTTCCTTCGGTTGA
Organism: Gadus morhua; assembly: GCF_902167405.1. Classification (NCBI taxonomy): domain Eukaryota; kingdom Metazoa; phylum Chordata; class Actinopteri; order Gadiformes; family Gadidae; genus Gadus; species Gadus morhua. The sequence goes on from NC_044060.1 coordinate 14,875,519, forward strand.
TTTAGTCATTTGAGTTGTTTTCATGTTGTCTTACAGTGTGTTCATTTTAAAAATGTCAAAGTATTATTCCATCAGCTGCCGTTAAAGCTCAGAATGTTTTGTGGTCTATCAGTTATGTTTATCTAAGGGTGAATACATCCAAAGTGTTTTGCTAGATGCTTTCCCCTTTAAGGAATATGAGCGAGGAATATAACATTGAAAATGGTCTCTGAACCAAATAATTGAACGTTACATTCGATCATTTGAATTGAACGTTATAATGATGGGTGGGTTTTAGCCTAAAACCCACACATCATTTTAAAGTGGTCCAATCTAGAACCTTTAGGTTGTCGTAATCTATGGACTTAGTCTTTTTGAAATAGTGGTCCAATGGACTATGGGTACTCTCAATATTTATTTGTCTTATTTTGTTTATCAGAGTAATAATTATCTTTTGTAGGTTTTCCGAAAAATATACCATGTGATCTTTTGGGTAAGGCAGTTTTATTTTGTGCTTAAATTATATGCCGTAATTTTTTTCAAGCAATTTTTTCCAATCAATAAGCCAAACAAGTATTTAGTTGGAAGATTATTTTCTCTCACTATCATGGCTGAACAATAAATAGGCCATACCGTGTTTAATGCACTTCTCAAAAGTGCCCGTAAGGCTGGTCTTCTGGGGGTTGTATGATGGACAGTAAGTAAGGCTTATCTCAGTCCAGTGGATTTTAGAGGGTCACTGTTTTTAAAGTCTTGGCAATTGTGCTCTTGTTTGTTCCTTAGCTCTCTTTTGTTTCCTGGCTTCTCCGTCCGTCGTGCTGCTTATTTTCTATGTTTGTTGGTGTTGTTATCATTGGTTATCATTTAGATTTCACTCATGTCCCAACAACTATGATGTGATGAGAAATTAAAATGTGTCTCCAATTGATCTGCACGTCCTCTTTTCTATCTCCTAGGCAGGGTGGATACAGGGCCATTTCTGACCAACTGGGGCCCCTAACCCACATCCTACTTGGGGCGGGGGGCACCTCCTGCCCTGAAACACTCAACATATAAACCTCTTTCTCAATTTTCATAAATTCTCAACTGAATAAAAAGGCTTCTGATGAGTGACCATATTAAGTCTGCAGTTGAAAATTGGACTTAATTTAGACATATTATATTACAAGCAAATGTGTTTGCACAGTTTCACATAATTTGGTCATAACAAAAATGGTCAAAGAAATGGGCTAAACCTTCATCCCGCTCTAAAAAAAATTATATGGTCCACCTGGTTGATTGAAATGCTGGATAGATTATTAATGTTAATAGTATTTTGTGTAGGGCTCAGTTGTCTGCACAATCAATTGTTTTGGGATTTAGCTGATGACAATATTGGCTTTTGAACTTCTACTGTCCAGGGTTCAGTTGAGGTGAGGCAGAGGTGAGAGTTTTCCTGTGTGATACTTTTATTTTAGGTTGTTATTCCAACCATAAACAGTTGGTCGGAGGCAAAAAGGTGTTAAGTTTTGATATCTTATGCAGAAATAAATAGGTAGAGACCTGCAGGCACCTGGAAGACAGACAGAATGCAGACCAACAGATAGAGAATGATAGATAGACAAAGAAATACATATCCTGAAGACTCTAATTACTAAATGGTTGGTTTTAGATTTATTTGTCGCGGTAGAAGTTCCATTTAATTAAGTATGTAAATGTTTAAATTGGCCAACTATTTTTAGAAATCTAGAAATGAATGCCAACAAACATCCAAACATATTTTCTGTCAATCAAACCATGTTGATTCTAAATTCTAAACTACAGCCGTCTCTTGAGTTGAGTTGAGTTGACCACATACTGGCCACATACTGGATTCTGGAGTAAAAGTTGTTATGTTGGAGACCTGGTAAGCATGGCCAATCTTTGACATTGTAAATGGCGTGTCTCATTCACCACATGCTGGATTTTGGAGTAAAAGTTACTATTGTGAAGACTTTATTAGAATCTCCAATCTTTGACATTGTAAACGGTGTTTCATTCACAGCTTGCTTCCTCCTGTGACCGGAGGGAGCGGAGAAGGTGGATGAGGTGCAGCACTTTGTGGAACTGCTGAAGTGATTGCTGCAGCGGTTTGCCGGCCTGCACATTGCACCGCAGGATGTTATGGACTACCCCTTCATCATCACTGCTCGTCATTGCAACGCTGAGCAGCACCAGCCAGAAAGTCTCTGTGCAAAGACACGTTTAAATACACAATGATGGATGAAACACGTCATGGAAAGATTAGAAGCAGTTCAGCTTCTCATCATCACCAACACGTTTCGTCTCTTTGGTTACACAACACAGATTGACAAAACAAATAAATATATTAAAGTGTCCCTTTAAATAACAAGAGAATAGAGAATAGTTCATTCAGAAAAAACTCAAACTTTATTTCCTCAAGTGACTGCATTTTGCTTCCATACTGCATTAATGGACCATTAGTAATTTGTAAAAGGTTAAGTCCATTGGGTTGATTTGTATTGGGCTAACACTAACCTGAGTGTAAATAAAAACATTTAACAATGCGCTTATTCCGAAACAAAGCAAGGTTTATTTCAGGGTGAGGCACAAACACTGCAAGTCCATTCACGCCTCGAAATGTCATAATTAATACACTTTTCATGATGCAGGGTTTTTAAAACATGCATGCCTATTAGGATGACACCCTAAACATTCTCTTTAACTTAAAGGTCCCATGGCATGCTAATTTATGGATGCTTTAATATAGATATTGGTGGGCCCCTAACACAGTATTTGAAGACGTTCCCGAAATTCAGCCGTGGTGCTGAATTACAGCACTACGAGCCAGACGCACATTGAGCTTTCCCCAAACGTGCCGTTTCGGTGTCTGTAGCTTTAATGCAAATGAGGAGGAGAGAGGCGGGTCATGGAGGAGGGTGGAGGTGTGGCCCTGAGCAGCTTGCGGCCACGGTACCATGCAATCTGTTTGTTGCCCGCGATTGTTGAGCGCGATTGTCTCCCGCCGGAGCCTCGTTGCCGAGGGACCACCGCCTCGGGAGCGGGCAGCGGGCAGTGCATAGGCAGCAGCGGGCAGCGCCGAGGCGGTGGTCCCTCGGCAGCGGGCAGCGGGAAGCGGGGCTCATGCGGAAGACAATCGCGGGCAACAATCCCTTTCTCCTCCATGTAATGGTTCATGTACTTCAGGGAGTCAAAGCCAAAGTTCCTTTCCCCCAATTCCTTCTCAACCATGGCTGAGATAACCCCCACTATGAGTTTCGTTTTGTTGCGCGTCTGAGCTTCGTATTTTCAAAGGCTTTTCGTATTTTCTAGCTACTGGGGGAGCATAGGTAGGCTAGGGAAAACCTCAGAAGTGAAATGTTCATGCCATGGGCTCTTTAAGGGTTCATTTAAACTTGGCTTTATGTGGCTTGGCTGCCGCTAGATGGCAGTGTATGGATTTTTCAAATGTTCCATTGTAAATAAATATATAGCGCATTGTAACCACAAGGTGGCAGCATTGATACATTGTATATTTTGCTAACGTCAACGGTTGAATGATGAGTCTTGATGAGTGATGAGGGTGAGACAAATCAATATTTTTGTTTCCACCATGCCAACTCAACCGACTTATTTTTTGCATGTGTGTGCGTTCTTTTTTTTTGCAGAGGGTGCATTGGCACAGCATGCTGGAAAGCTAACAGGCCAATGTATCTTAATTCTAAAATATTATTTTGTAGGCTATGGATGTGAGATTATATGTAATGTATAGTTAAAAACCACAAAATGGATATCTGTATTTTATTTAAAATAATACATCCTGTGCATGAGATGGACACATATTACATGAACAATTCATAGAGCGACGGAACTTGACATCTCAAGCTACTCTGAACAGCGCAGCGGCAGAGCGATTCACATTGACGTCCCTCGCTACCCAGCTTGAGGGCGCAGAGCGGCTGAACTAGACATCTTGCTCTTTAACTGCACAGCGCAGAGCGATCCAACTGGACATCTCGGGCAACTTGAAAGCGCGGAGCCGTGGGTCCAAATGTTTTCCAATAACTTGAATAGTGTATTGATTAGTCTACAAATGGCAGCTATACTGATCGAGGGCGCATGGAGAGTTTTAGGTGGGGCACATAGAGGGAACCGGTAGTGGGGAGTCTGGGGTCCTTCTCCTAAAAACATATCAGCCTCTAATAAAACACATTTTCTTGGCTTAATACCCAACCTCACACAGGGTAATATCATGGATATAATTATTTATCATCATTTTTGAGATCTCATGGCGCGTTCGCATCACTGGGAATTGTGGGGAAAACATTTACGCGACGTCGGAAAGTTCTCGCAGACGACACCTCATGACGCTCTTATGATTCTACTTTCGTTCAGCAATTGGGGCCAGATTTTGATAACAGAGTTGCCCAGATGTTGACGTATTGCTTACTAGTGACGTGACGTGGTGCATGAACATGGCGGAAGATGAACGTTTTACTCAATATAAAAGAATCAACCATCATATCACATACTTTACTATTAATTGACGTTGTAACCGTCTGTTGGCATCGACTTTTTTTTTATGAACTTTTAGATTCCCAATGCAGTGCACATGAACGGTCGTTGTCGGGCACACTCATAAGGGTGAGCGTCATCACTGACGAGGCGTCTCGTTATCACCAGGACCATCAACGCGCCTTTATTGTGCACTCATAAAGTGTATTAGTGTTTGGTGGGGGGGAGGACCACTTTGTTCATGTCCAATAATACTGGGATGGATCGATGGTTGTGGACGGGTCACTCCAAGGGTGGAAGCCAACCTAGTGGGAGGTGTCTGTGTTGTAATGGGTAAGGGGATGTAACGAGGTACTTTGATAAGGAAATCGTGCATAAAGGTTAGAAAATGCCAGAGAGAACGAGGGAGAAGAGTGAGTGGAAGAGAGATTTTGCCACACACACACACACACACACACACACACACACACACACACACACACGCACACGCACACGCACACACACACACACACACATACACACACACACACACACACATAGAGACACACAAACACAGACACATACACACACAAACACACACACACAAAAACACACACACACACACACACACACACACACACACACACACACACACACGTGTGCTGTGCAACCAAACAGCTGAGTTAGCAAAATAGCATAAACATCAAGGGAGAAGTATAGGAAGATTTGCAGAAGTTTGGCTGGATTAAATGCTGAGTGCAGCATTGCAGGCAAGTAGAAGTTAGAACTCAACTGTCATTCTGTTAATCTCAAGGACAGATGCTCTCGAAAAGCAGAGAGCAGAGCAAGCTAACCAGTAGCTAACTATTGGCTCTAGCAAGCAGACCCGTAGCTGATCAACTTCTCTGGCTTGTCCCTCTCTGGCATGTCTCCACCTTTTGAGCATTCAACCAACCAGAATTTAGGAAAATTCTGGTTGGTTGATGGTTAATGAAAATGTTGGATTAATTTATTTTATAATTTGGGGAAAAGGGGGAGGATTTCGACACGAGTTCTCAGCCCAAGGCTTTGAATGACATGAAAGGGGGGGGGGTAGTTTTAATATTTTGGTGGGCCCTGCTGGGTGGTCACATCACATGTTCCCTCTGCGACCCCCTGATTTCCAGGAGCGTTTTGCCCATGAAACATCCCAATATAGCTTGTTTTGTACGGTTTCACTTATTTAGTTTAATTCGATTTTGATTTTGGTTGCACCTGACCCGGTGTCTGGCCTTGAGTAGAGCCCAGGTTAGCATCCTGCAGTGAGAACACACAGTGTACTAATGGAGCATACACTGGAGGTTTATTAAGGGAAATAAACCCCTTCAGGGGTATTCAATACTTTTTTTAATAATTATTTATATTGTGATCATACATTATCCTGCTTATGACACAGCTAACTATTAAAGAAATAATTTTCTGACACAACACATAAAATATTTTATTGATTCAATTTTCTAGTGTTTGTTAGATTCCACCGTTGGATATGACGTCCATAGCAACAGTCTGTTATTCATAGCAGAGGTCTGCTACACAGAAATAACAGATCGCGGAATGCCATTATTGACTAATCAGAATCGAGGATTTAACAAAGCCTTGGATAATTTCTTGTAAACCACACCTTGTCACCCTTACCTGATCCAACCTGTCTCTAAAACACAGCAAGACAATGCATCTATTGAAGGCCATTTCCTGTGGACAAAGTCTCAATAACAGTATTAGCCTCCCGTGACACAACACATTTAAAATTGAACGTAAAGCAGCCTCCCATTACAGTTTAGGTTTCAATGAGTGCTTATGTCCTAGTAACAGTTGTTGTTCAAAACACACACAATGTGGGCTGAGGTGGGGCAAGGTATTAATACCTGCATGTGACTGTTTGTGTTATGATACAGCATTAACTTACTACGACAGACCGTTAATTCACACTGAAGAACACCAACACTAGAATACCTGCATTTTTAACGATCAGGGTTTTACTGCCTGTCCTTTCTGCTCAATTGGCGTCTGAATTCCCTTTCTGGGATCTATTATTCAGTATTATTATCAAATGATTATTGATGATATAGTTTAATCTAATTGATAAAAATAATTGAATAACCAAACAGGAAGGGTTGTGTCTGGGATGATGGATGGCTAACAGTTGGTGCCTGGGTCCACGGCCCCGTTCTGCTGTGTGGTCCAGACAGAGACACACTTCCTCAGCCCCCCTCGGCCGCTCAGACAGCTGAAGGGAAGTGAGCCCATGCATGGAGCTGGGCAGCTGCCCCCCGAGGTCACGCTTTGGGCCCACATCTCATTCCAAAGCCGCTGGAATCCTCCCATTTACCAGTTTACCGGTTTACCACTGCAGGGTGAGCGCTGGCATTCACCCATCCAAACACGAAATGCACCGATCCATACACGTTCATAAGCTCCAATTCATGCTAACTGCCACAGTCACCTAGTCATCCACACGTCCACATTCACCTAGTCAAACACACGACCACATTCACCTAGTCAAACACACGTCCACAATCACCTAGTCAAACACACGTCCACATTCACCTAGTCAAACACACGTCCACATTCACCTAGTCATCCACACGTCCACATTCACCTAGTCAAACACATGTCCACATTCACCTAGTCATCCACACGTCCACATTCACCTAGTCATCCGCACGTCCACATTCACCTAGTCATCCACACGTCCACATTCACCTAGTCATCCACACATCCACAGTCACCTATCAATCCACATATCCACATTCACCTATTCATCCACACATCCACAGTCACCTTTCCATCCACACATCCACAGTCACCTATTCATCCACACATCCACAGTCACCTTTCCTTCCACACATCCACAGTCACCTTTCCATCCACACATCCACATTCACCTATTGATGCTCTCCCGTGTTCCCCTCCCTGCCTTTTATCCTCTGGCACTCTTTCCTTTTGTCTCTTGAACATAATGGCTTGGCTTTTGTTTATCTGATTCATACATTGGCTCTAAACAGTTGCATTTTCGCCCTTAATGTCTATGTCTCTCTGTCTGCAAACAATACTAGCCACAGAAAAATGCAGACACTCACGCAGGCAGACAAACACGCACACACGACACTCTCTCATCCATCGGGGTGCATTGTTTTTGACTCAAGCTGAATTTGTAGAGAGGCCTATTCATCTTTTTACACCAACTAAACTTTCAATTTCATTTAGGGCATTTAGCAGACGCTTCTATCCAAAGCGGCTTACATCGGTTAATACATGCACACCAACTTGATAAACAAATAAGGTGGATATAGTGAAAAATAAAGGCTATTGATAGACATTGTTTCCCATAGTTTCGAAATGAACCCTGGTCCTTTCCAATGGGCCTCTTCCTTCCTCTGCTGGCTAACTATTGCATCCGGGTCACAAAACAAAAGCCTCCAACTCAGGTGTTTCCTTTCTGGGCACAATGTGTTCTTGAATCTTATTAGGGGTCCTGGTGGTTTAGATATAACTACTGGTGGCTACATTTCACGAGACGTGGACTGTATAAGACAAATCCCCTCTACGGCCTGGTAAAATTGCATGTTTGATTGCACATTTATTAATATATATAGACTATGATGTTTTTCTTACTGTGTTGTTGTTCACTCAAAAATATAGAAAATAACTATCCTCCTTAATGCTCACTTATAGCCTCGGCGCAAACCACGATATGCAATATAGCTTATAGCTGCAGACTTCATTTTGAATTAATTTGACAGGTCTATCAAGTATGCATTGCTTTTTGAAATTATTCCTACAGACTAATCCGGAGACACATGATGTTGCTCCGGTCGAATGCTCAGGAAGGCAATTTCATAATCAAGCAGAAAACGAGTAAAAAAAAAAGTCGACACCAATATTTATTATGTTTATTCGCGGCGAATAAATATATGCATCTCCAGCTCGTCACAGTTTGAACAGGGCAGAGGATATGGGGAAAGGCACGCTGATTGGTGGAGATCGGACGGGCAACGTAAGCGCTCGTCTTGAATGAGAGAGAGAGAGAAAACAGGCTCACTGCAATAGGCTATATTATAGTAAGAAGAGACCACTCAGAGAAGCGGACGGACTCAGGCCCCACTGCCTCATCGCATCTAATGGTACCTCCTTGGCATTTTCTGGAGTAAACAATTTGGAAGAGGCGACAGCGCGTCAGTGTTCACTGCAGGATTCGCGTCTGGACAAAAACGCGCACATTCCAGAGCTGAATTTGGTTTTCCAAATTGATTTACTCCATCCAAAATGATGATGTTTTTTTTTTCTGTATCATAGTTTTAAAGCTCAAAGATAAGTATTTTGAGCATGTTTGAAGAGCGATTAGATACGCGTTTTGATTGATTATTTTTTAAAACATCTGAAAATGGAACAACAGCTCTCCAAACCCGAACGCAAAAACATGGACGCGTGTCTGAGACGTCTGAAGCAAGAGCTGGTAGGTTTTCATGTTGTTTCTTATATTCCTATCGTATAATCAAATCTGCTCTTTATTGTTTTTGCGACTGCCTTGTTTTTTTCCGGTAGGCTATTGATGCACATTTCCAAACAGACGCGCACAACGTGATACAGAAACAATTCAAACCCATTCAATGTAGACATGCATGCAGGTGGGATACGTTGTGTTCCGTGTAAAATGTCAGGTTAAAGGGGAACATTAAATTGGTAAGAGTAGGCTGTGCTGTTGTAGAGATGTTTGTACTACCATTACTCTATGTAACAGAGTTGTGGCATGTGTACACTTGCCCCCCTCCTCCCTCACATGTGGGGCAAATGTTAATTTATACCTAATTACCTTAAGACAATATTCTCCCAAAACAACAAATGTGCCTATGCAAAACAATATGCAATGTTAATTTTTTCTAAATACCTATGGGTAATCAAATGCTTAAATCCTTATAAAAGTACCACCGTTTCTCTCTTTGAAAGTAAAACAATAAAGCATTGCACCAAAATCTTACAGCATCAATATTGCATCTTAGACTGTGTACACCCGATTTCAAATGGGTCTCAACTGCCACAGACTTCTGTTGGACTCGACTTCAAAGCAGACTGTGTGTTTCTCTTCCTGGCTACGGCGCCCACAGTAAAACAGCTAGCGCTAGCTTTGGCTGAATGACTGGTGGTAACGCGATCAGCACTGTGTCCCTCCATGCTACGCTCCAAATCAGCCAGGAGCAGGTCTGATAACTGCCACAGAGTGTGATGTGGTGCAGAAGACCACATGCTAGAAGCAGCACTTGTTATGTTTTACTTGGAGTTGCCATATCAGTTTGGAGGTACAACAGTCAGAGTGTCAGCTGAGGTCTGGGGACCCGACAGGATGAACCCATGCAAGCGGATGCAGAAGGGGATCAGACACTCTCCCCCTCTGATCACAACCATGTGGTACACAAGCTGCTGCCGTGTCTTCCTCATATGAAGACCCAGGGAGGTCTCGGCCAAGGTCCACCTCACTTTTATTGTTCACTTGACTTGTCTCCAAAGTTCACTCAAGAGTACTCAACAGGCAGCCTCTGCAACAGAGAGACTTCAAACATGAGCAGACATCAATGCATAGAGGATGTTAAAGTATTTGAATCATTTCTGAAATGTAATCACCGAAAGTGGAAATGGACATTTCACTTTCAGCATTGGAGATGTTTGAGCCTGGCCTCACTGACATCAAAGAGGCCAGTAAAATGGGATATTCTAAGTTTTCCTTTAATCTGTTATGTATAAAACATGATAAGCATTATAAACTGTACTGGGACATACGTCATACAAGTACTACTGCTGCTATTACTACTACTATTATATTATAATCTTATGATAATGACCTTTCAAAACAAAGTGGCAATGTACTAAAAGAGGCAATTAAAACTGAACCCGTGGGAGCAGCGTTCTGCTTTCTGAACCTGTGAGCACTGCAGTGTCGGGGGTCAGGAGGGGTCAGTCTGTGTGGGGTAGTAACAGGTCATGCTGAGCATTTGACCTCTGAACCGACCCAGTGTAAAAGCCTCATTCTGGCGATATCTGAGCTGTGCTTCTGACACAGAATGACTACTCTTGACGAGATAGGCTTTCAGAATCTGCCATGTATTCTGTGTTTGATAAACGTTATTATAAGCATATCTTTTTTTGGCCTGGAATCTTGAATTTCAACGTCGAGTGGCCCTTATTACGACGCGCGGGAGGGAAATCTCTAGGGAATATCAGTGCCTCGAGACAGTTTTCATCTTCATGATGAGTCACCATTCATACCACAAGAAAAGGGATTTGTCAAAAGGAACAGATAAGCCTTCTCTTTCCCGGCTGGGACACTAAGGACCCCCCATACTCACACACACACGCACACACACACACACACACACACACACACACACACACACACACACACACACACACACACACACACACGCACACATACACACACACACACACACACACACACACACACACACATACCCCTTGAGATGTCGTGTGTGCGTAAACTATTAACATTCAGGATCGTGTCCCTCCCAAAAAGTCGAAAACCGTTGGATGTGGGAGCCGACGTGACTAATCCCACTGGCACGCGCTCTTTCTTCTTTTTGGGTACACCTGAACCCATTTCAAACAGAACCGTGACTCTGGAATCCAACACCCAACACCGGGGTTGATGGGGTGGATGGGGTTTGGATGGAGGGATTATGAGTGGCATGGTGGGGGAAGGCGAGGCAAACGTTGGAAAGGGCGACGTGTCTGACAGGTTTTGTGTGCGATACCGTACGTGCTGTTTTTATTCCTTAATATCTTCCGGGCTTATGGAAAAGAAAAGAAAAATGTTTCAGGCACAAAGCCTGTGGATCGGATTACGATGCACCTCGCCCGTTTTCATGCTTGCCTTTCAGGCTCCCATTCTGCAGCCCTTCCTTCCTCCGGGCTAAAATTGGCCCCTGCTCTTAATAGCGGCTATCAAGCACTGTGTTGTATGAAAATTGTGTCTGAGATAACCTTTTAAAGGTCAACATGTTAGTCCCCATTTAAACATGCATGACTCGTTTTGACATAATTCTTGAGGAATCATGAACAGACATGTACCATTGTACTTTTGTTTAGTCTATAATTAAACCAGATTGACTTGCTACTTTGGTGTCACCATAACCATGTTCATGTCACATAGTAGTAACAGTAGTTAGTATGTGAATGTATGTACATTTTGTCATTTTTCTTAAAACACAAGATTCCTCAGAGATTTGGCAGATTTACACATAAGTCTATCAAATGGAAACAACACATTTTTGTCAATGGCCAAGATGCCATAGTGGTACAAGATATAGAGACATAGAGGAAACCACAGGAAACGAGTAATAAGGGGTTGATTAATGATTTCTCTTGAATGCATCTCATTATTGCTGTGGTGACAAGCAGCTCCGGGTCTGTGTTCTGCCAAACCTTAAGGATTACCAACGCCAACCGCACACGCAGCCAATCTGTCTGTGTCATCACGTCAGGCTGTGATGAAGATGAGCGTGAGTCATGGTTGCATCCTGCCCATCACTGAACGTAATGTGCCAATGACGATGATATGGTCTCTGATCAAGGCTGCACTCATCCCCTTCTGTGCTCCGTTGAGGCAGCTAGCCATTAAGCCACCCCTGATCAGTGAATAACAGCCAGTGCTGGCCAGCAGCCTATAATCATTATTAAGTTATGAACACGTCAAGTTATGAGGAGAGTCATTAAAACGATCAAGTCCTCATTCCACTAAAGCCCATGTTACTGGTGGGGCAACGCATTAAACAGGCGGTCACCTAACATGGACTCTGCATGTTAACATATCATCGGATTCTCAAGCGTGGGTGCGAGAGTGTTCAAGAAGCACATTATGACCACGCACTGCATCAGTCACTGGGCTGGTTGTGGGCCGGGGGCCCTCATTAAAGGGCTGTATATATGGAGAGTTGTTGAGCAGGCCTTCCACAGTCATGTGTTGGTTGTTGTTGTCTCATTAGCCCCGCGTGCAGCGGTCCAGAGCCACAGAGACCCTCTCTGTACCCCCGAGGACAGAGCCCCCTCCCCCCCTATTCCTGCCCTTGACCCTCACACAAACACACACACACACACACACACACACACACACACACACACACACACACACACACACACACACACACACACACACGTACAGACCACCATTGATCGTATCTTTTTTTATGATGGGCTGATGGGGGGTTAGTTATAGGCTGGCTGTTACCAACCGGCCGCTGCCGAACAGGAAGAGGTCTGATAACCTTGGCCCCTCTGCCCCCATAGCCAACACCCACCCTACCAACACACTGCTAATAAAACCGTGATCAACAACATGGCCTCGCTCCGAATCCCCTCATAAAGCGGGAGACTTGCTGGTTGTTTCAGGTCCTGCTCAACTGCCTTTTAAAGGATCAACCGTTTGAAACACATTGAAAGCATTGCTTTCTCATAGTAAACCATCCTTTTTCCCATCTTTAACTCTTGTTTAAGCTCAGGCGTTTAAAGCCTGTCTTGCTAAAGCATGGTACTCAAGACAAAAAGGCTGATTCTAACCATAACGGACACAATGTAAAATATTGACTGTATTATTTATTGATATGATTGTAAAATGGGTACAAAAGCTCACATTTTCACTTAGTGTTTCTACAAGGTTTGACGAAACAGAGGAGTGACACCACCAATGAGCAGTGCCCTTTATCTTGCTAATGAGTCTAGTTTCAACACTAATGAAGGTCTGCCAGCTTTTGTTCCCAAATGTTGACGCTTTCAGTGTGTAATTGCCAATTATATCTGTCCTGTTGCCATCGCCACGTCAGTTAGTATAAGCAAGGGCCATCTGAGCGGGGTCCTCTATATAAATAACATTATTCAATCTCTTTCGTACATCAAAAGTGTATTTGCTTGGCTTAATGAGCCACCTCCATAAAATAGATTGCTTTGTGTTTGATTTGATGAGAGCAGAAAATACCACAAGAAAGAAAGAGTCTCTAATGCCTATTGCAAGATGGAGAGTTAGTCAATGTTTTCCTTACAGCGGTTCCCCACGATGGAAGCAGTTTTTTCAAGGGTTTCCCTGTTTTAAACCAGGCCAGAGTGACATGTGTTTTTCCCTCATTTACCCTGAGTAAGACCTCCAGGGGCTTTGCTGTGGTCTGTCACAGCTGTATCCTGCACTTAATTAGGCCTGAGCTTGATGCACAGCGACTGAGAATGCAGGCGCAGCACCCCACACTCTGTGGTAAACTGTACCAACATCTGGGCCTAAACTCGGATCTGCCTTGGGGAAGCCAAGTTTCATGTTCAACGTTGTCGTTGCAGTAGCTATAGCTGCCACAGGGGAACATTTAAAGGTTGGTCGATTTGGGTGACACAGTTTGCCTTGAGCTGGCAATGAGTATACAAGTTAATTATAAAGAATTTAAGAGTACATTCTTCAAATAGCTTTTGGCTTTACTATTTCCTTTTTTTGTCCTTTAGATTATGCTTTTATCCTACATGACTCGAGGAGATGAGTTCAGTAGGTGGGGTCAGGTATCGAGGACTGTGGACTTTGGGGTTCAAACCCAAAAGCCTTTATGTCACTGGGAAACACAAAAAACTCCTGCTAACCCACTCTTTTGCTTTCTAGTGAATTGAGTGTTTCACAAAGCACTCAATTAATTATGAATCTTGCGTGTGAGACGGAGGTGAAGGACTCACAGTGTGCTCTTAGTAACCCATTGGCTTGCTGCAGTCTTACAGGGACAATGGTGAAGTGGCGTGTGGAAGTGGAGTGCTGGTGTTCCAGTCAGCAGGCACACACAGGTTTCGCCTGGTTTATGCATGTGAACCCCAGGAACCGTTCTCATATTAGATTTCACTTAACAAATTTGAAAAATGTGAATTACCATTTTCTAGCTGTCTAAAATATCGCCGGTATCTTAAATATCAGTATCAACACCACAACAAACACTTCATAAACCAAAAACGAGACGAGTCAAAAGATGCCAAAAATGCTAACATAACCCAACCACACCCACCGCAGTATCGTCGACTCATTGAACTTTGATGTGGCTGCACGGTTAAGTTAAGCAGGCAAAGGTAAACCATAATTATGCCCTCTCTGCCAGGGTACAGCCAATTATACATAATGAGGGCAGCAGTATGTGTAAGGCACCCCAGACATGAGCAAACCTGATGGGGCTAATTACACGCACCTCCACAGCCACTTTTAGGAGAGCTATGGCAAGGGGAACAAAGGGGCGCTTTTGTTTCTAGCGCATGCACTGATAGCCTCATTAGGAGATCTGAAGGGCTGTCAGTGATGCTTCACTGAACCTATACCATTCCATATGGACCAGCGAGGGCTAAAACGCAATGCACACATCACACAATGGATGACAGCCTAACACTTGTACACTCACGCAACTGGTGCGATTTTAAATATTTATGTATTTCCTAAGAAAGCTTTATTTTTATACCGAGTCATGGTATCAAAGTATTTGATGTTAATATTCCTCCTGTTTTTTTATTTTTCTTGTCTCTCAGACGAACTCCATAATATCATATTTCTGAAGCCTCATATTTTTAATACCACGAATAAGTCTTTGCTACTGTAGACACAACAATATTGGGTGGGGGTTTTTCATTTTGAAAGAATTCAATACAAACCAAATGCTCCACTGTATGAAGGAGATGGGGGGGGGGGGGGGGGGGGGACAGGGATCGCTTCTCACAGCTCTTAGAGAGCTGTGTTCTTTAGAGGTACTCTGTCAATCACATTTGTCTTACAGATATTGTTCCCACTAGGGATTTACCCCCCCCCTTCCCACACAGACACAACCACAGCACATTCACTATCACTGCCGGGTGTTATTACACCAAATAACCCCTCTAAAGCCTCCCTCTCCCCCTCTCCCTCTCTCCCTCCCTCCCTCCCTCCCTCCATCTCCTCCCTTTCTTCTCCTCCTCCCATGTGTTCTTATGGTTTCATCTATAATTAAGTCCATCAACAATCCAATCTATGGTGGACATCTCAACATATGGCTGCATGATTCATATGTCCCCCGCCCACCCCCCTTCTTAGCCCCTAACCCCGGATCCTCTCCAATCCGTCTGGCTACACCCCCACCATCCCCCCTCCCCTCCCAACGCACGGCTGTTGGCTGTTGGCTTGACTCTCACCATCACCCCCTCCGCCACCTTCCCCGTTACTCCACTCTTCCTCCCACATTGTCCTTCACGTTTCCGCCTGAATGACCCCCCGAACCCCACTGTTAGGGATTATACAGTCTAGACGGCCAGTGCTGATTGGCTGTCGAGTACTCTGGGGTCCCCCCCCCCCCCCCCCCCCTCCGCATTAGAGGGAGGGACATAAAAAGAGACAGTAGGATCTGTCTGAAAGGTGAAAGGACAGGGATTGGGGTACAGTGAAAACCAAAACATTGACAATAGAGGATCAGACGGGGACTATATGCACACACTACTCTCTGCATTATTTGGACACTTTTTTGACCCACGCAAGGTAAGGTTATTTACATTCAGATCGTTTTGATATTCAGAGATAATCAGGATGTGGTTTTAATAGGATCGGAGCTGTGGTAATGAGTCTTTAAGGAGTTGTCAGGGGGTTTGACACTGCCCTCTGATTTGTGTCATTTCGACAGGACTGAAATGACTCGATGCTTGGTGTTGACAATCCGATCAGCGTAGGCGTTTGACACTTTGATGGAGTGATTTGGATGTTGTTCAAAAATCTGCATCATCCTTGTAATCTTAACTTGGCTTCACCGGTTGAACAAATAATCCAGCGCATACGTTCAGACATTCTCCTGCTTGGTTGCACTTTTCATCTTCCCACAGATGTTTTTCTGCTCTCGGCCAAGATAACCTCATGAGACACGGCTTGAATACCATTTGTTTTTTTAAAGCAGTAACCGTCTTCCTATCTAATAAAATAATCGCCTACAGGGATTTCGTTTAACAAGTTAAGACACAGGTCAGAGCGTTGCCTCGGGGCCTCTTCCTGTCAGCCTCCAGGAGGAAACGGTTGGCTCCGGGGTCACATGACCAGATCCCAGCCAATGCCCAAAGAGATACGAGTGTTGGAGGAGTAGGTGGAGGAGGAGGAGAAGATGAATTAAAGAGAAGTGCAGGAGCGAGATAAGCAAGGGAAAGTGTAATCGCTGGAAAAAAAAGCTGGGAGGAAAGATAGCGAGAGAGCGAGTAAGTGAGTGAGCAGCAATGTGAGACACACAAAAAATATGTTATAGATAAGGGTTAAAGATAAGGCAAAATTAAAAGGGAGTTCCATAGAGGGAGATGGAAGCGTTCATACATGGTCTGACCTACAGCTGCCATGGACAGACTTGGATCCTCTCACATCTTAGGGGCAACATATGGGGGGCCTGGCCTGGCCTGTCATTCAAAACTAGGTCACATGACATGTAATTAAACCCAATCGTGTCGCGGCCTGGAAAGCACAAAAGATGTCAAAGCAGATTCAGCGTTGGCTTTCAGAGGGGAGACGAGGCTCACTGCTTACTCAGTCAGTCCGCTAATGGTTAACCCCCCTCCCCACACACACACACACACACACACACACAAACACACACACACTTGCTTTTGCCTTCCTTTCCTTTTTTTTGCATTGATACATTGATTCATTCATTGGAAGTCTTTGGTCTTTGATACAGCAAGTCACTCTTGTGTAATTGGATTTGTCCTAGAGCCAAAATTCATGGTAGTGGGAGAGGGAGAGGGAGAGGGACGGAGATGAGGGGGAGAGAGAGAGAGAGCGAGAGAGAGAGAGAGAGAGAGAGAGAGAGAGAGAGAGGGAGAGAGAGAGAGAGAGAGAGAGAGAGAGAGAGAGAGAGAGAGAGAGAGAGAGAGGGAGAGAGAGAGAGAGAGAGAGAGAGAGAGAGAGAGAGAGAGAGAGAGAGAGAGCGGGGGGGTGGAGAGAGAGAGAGAGGGAGAGATTGTCAAGTGTGGTGGATTAGATAGGACTTCAGATTCGGAGCCGTGCTCTTCTTTTCAATTAAAACTAATATAAAATGTCCCTCTGTTTTACTCTCCCTCTTTCTCCTCTTTTTTTCCATATCTTCTCATCACACTTATTGATGAGACCTGTTATTTAAACCTCTTCTTTCCTCTTTATTCCCATTGCTTCTCCTTCCTCCTGACTCTGTGATCTTGTCCCTGCAGGTGTCCATGAAAGAAGCGGGGGATGGCCTCCACGCTCAGATGAACTCCATGATGGGCGCCCTCCAGGAACTCAAACTCCTCCAGGTCCAGACCGCGTTAGAAAGCCTCGACATTTCAGGACGGCCCATTAACCGAGGCCCCCCACCAGCCACGTCCGCCCCTCCCGTCGCATCGTCAGCAGCCCGACCCCCCGTGGATGGGAACCCCGCCGTCCCTTGTCGAAGCCCGACTCCGCCTGAGGAGGTCGGTCCTTTCCCCGGCCTGAGTCCCATGCTGAGTCCCAGGCCGTCGCCTGACAGCCGAGTCAGCAGCACCAGCCAGGGCAACGGGACGGGGAGCCGGGCCCCCCAGCGGAGCTCCGTCTCCTCCAGCTCCAGCCTGGGACGCAGCAGCAGCAGCGAGGGCACCGAGAGCCCCCAGAGAAGCCAAAGAAGCGAGCCCGAGGCGGTTCCCAGGAGGTGGTCGGGCTACACGGCCCCTCAGGTGGACTTCTGCGGCCCCACGGTGGGCAACCCTCCGCCGGAGCCCGTCCCCCACCCGTTGGCCCCCCGGCGCTCCCAGGTGCTGGACCTACCCGGCATCCTGTACAGCCTGTCCCGGGAGGGGCCCTCACTGGACAGCGACTACTCCCAGGACAGCATGGACGACTCCAGCGACTGGACCTCCTCGCTCATGAGCCAGCGGCGCAACCGGCAGCCCCTGGTGCTGGGGGACAACGTCTTCGCCGACCTGGTGGGCAACTGGCTGGACCTGCCCGAGCTGGAGAGGGGCGAGGAAGAGGCGGCGGCAGAGGAGGAGGAGGTGCTGGAGGAGATGAGGAAGAGGAGGGGCGAGAGGATCACGGACCGGTGGCCGGACCGGCCCGACAGCCCGGCCCACCCGCTCCGCCTCAGCAAGTCCCAGGAGATCTCCAAGAAGTTCTCGCTGACCACCAACATCTTCAAGAAGTTCCTGCGCAGCGTGCGGCCCGACCGGGACAAGCTGCTGAAGGAGCGGCCCGGCTGGGTGGCCCCGGAGCACCCGGAGGGAGACCTCTCCAAGAGGCCCAAGAAGGCGGCGCCCAAGAGCAACGCCAGGGGGAGCTTCTACCTGCCCTTCTGGGCCGCGGGACAGCTTCAGCAGCAGCAGCAGCAGGGCAAAGGCAGGCCTGGCCCTCAGGGGTCGGGCCTGGAGAAGGGTCAGTACCAGCCTCGACAGCAGCTCCACCAACAGCACCACCCGACCTTCTCGGGGATTTACTTGGACCGGAATACGGCAGAGAGCCGGTTGGAGAGGACGCAGCCCCTGTTTGACCACAACACAGCTGTGTGGGTCTGAGCGCGGTTCCAGAACTGAAGCCATGTGGCTACCAGACTGGCAACAGCAGCTGCTGCTGCCGTCGCGAGGACTTGGCCGCAGAAGAAGCAGAGACACTGACCCACATACAGACATTTTTTTCCTGAACTTGATTGAGAAAGGATGAACTTGACACACACACACACACACACAAACAGACACACACATTTCCAGTTGTGTCTGACAATCCTCAAACTTAAACCTCAATGTTGGTGGTGTGTGCATGCATGCATGTGTGTGTATGTGTGGTGTGTGTGTGTGTGTGTGTGTGTGTGTGTGTGTGTGTGTGTGTGTGTGTGTGTGTGTGTGTGTGTGTGTGTGTGTGTGTGTGTGTGTGTGTGTGTGTGTGTGTGTGTGTGTGTGTGCATGCGTCTGTCTAAAAGAGATAGCAAATGAACAAAATACAATAATACAGGATGGAGATTTTTGTTATCATTCATCCTCACGCCTCTGCACGCATGATTTACTTTCCTACAGCTACTTCAAAAACACAACATCTGACTCCCATATCAGAATGTCTGCAGAGGCAGTCGGCATTGCGCTTCATCACGATAAAGCCTTTTGACATTTGTGCGTCCACTTCAGAAATCGTGACATTTCCCACAGCTACCCGATATCTTTTCATCTCCTCCTTGGTTCATCTCATAGCAATGGGTGCAGCTAAAAAAGCAACAATTCCTTGAGCTGCATGAACTTATTTTTGTTATTATAAAGTGCAACTCAATGTATCTTTTATCTAAAACACAGCCAATCAATGGAGGTGCCCCCCCCCCCTTCGGCACCGCATGGGGGAAGAGAGGTTTAGGGACCGTGGTTTGTAAACAGGTCCCACCCATAGCCATTTCATGTTCCATTCACTAGGCTCAGGGA
>NC_044060.1:14905408-14962908 GCF_902167405.1 Gadus morhua
TCCGGGATATAAATGATCTCTAGATAATGTATCTCTATAGAGCAAAGGGAAACTGCACTGAATCTAGGTCTAAACATCAGCAACATGTGCAACTTCAACAAAGCTGTAAACAACATGAGAGATAAAGCAAGAAGAGCGTTCTATGCAATATATAGAAATATCAAACAAGAAATCCCAGTTCAATTCTTAAATTGGGTTCTGGAGAACGAAACCAAGCATCAACATTGAAAATGGGACTTATGCAAAATTTAGACTCTGCATGCTGGATTCTGCATCCATTATCCGAATCCCCCCAAAGACCCCCACAAAACCCATTGGAAAGTATTCACCAAAAGCTATACTGCCCTAAAAACAGTAGCAGAAGACTCAACCATTGTCACAGACCAAAAGCTGAGAAAATCCTTGGATAGGTAAAAACTCAGTCAGCACAGCCTCGTGAACGAGAAAGGTGGGAGTTTAATTTAGAGGGAGGAGAAAGGAGAGAGGGGAGGGGATGGCGGGAGAGAGATTTATATAATGAATGGCTGTCAGTGTGTACCAGCGCCTCCCAGCCCTATGATTAACTCCTACACATATATCCCAAATCAAAGACATGGCTTACGACTCCTGACTCCCACAGAGTGGCCTGGTGTGGTGCGGCCCTGCCCGGAGACACTGCAGCTGTTGTGGCTGGGCGATTAAAGGACGCTCTGTGCGTGCGTGCGTGCGTGCGTGCGTGCGTGCGTGCGTGCGTGCGTGCGTGCGTGCGTGCGTGCGTGCGTGCGTGCGTGCGTGCGTGCGTGCGTGCGTGCGTGCGTGTGTGACACGCATGTTTCATTCATCGTATAGGTGCGGTTTTCCGATACATCTTACCCTGGAGTTGTACAAGGCTGCAACGTGTATATAAACACATTCGATGGGGTCGCAGTCTGGTCGTAGAATGCCAAAGATAACACAAGACACAAACACTCACCCTATATTCACAAAAAGAATGCATATCGTTTACACATCACAAAGTGCACTGAAGAGTGCACTGAATAACACATGACAAACAAACAGGATATCCCTAGGATATAGAATGTACAAGATATAACGGGAAAACAGCAAACCATGGGATCCCTCTAGTGGACAGGTACGGGAACACCAAGGATCACAAACGTCTAAAGAGGGTCAATGATGAGAGATCCACACAAGACAAATCCCTGAAGCATCTAGCATTGACTCCACTGTCCGCAAAGGCAAGTTAGTGAAGCTCTTTTGTTACGTGGTGGGCAGGTTGGTTGGATACTTTAATTATCAATATGTCCTGAATAAGGATTTAATTAAATGAAGAGGGCATACAAAAACCAATAAAGAACTTGCATTTTAGTTCAAATAAATGTTATAGCATCAGTGCATCAGCTGTTGTCACCTACACACACCCATGTGGGAGGACATTTTAGGGATTACTGAGTGATCACGTTCTCTTCATCCTACGCAGATTATAAATAAGATATACAAATAACATTATAACCATAGTAAACAAAACAAAATGTCGCAGAAATCCCTGTGAACGAGTCAATTACAAATTACGTTTTTCTTGCGTGTGTGTGTGTGTGTGTGTGTGTGTGTGTGTGTGTGTGTGTGTGTGTGTGTGTGTGTGTGTGTGTGTGTGTGTGTGTGTGTGTGTGTGTGTGTGTGTGTGTGTGTGTGTGTGAGAGGGAGAGAGAAAAAATGTCACCACTGTAATTCTTTAGCTGTCAGTTGTGTGTTTTTTCATTAATTAAATTCAAATTCTCTCTCTCTCTCTCTCTCTCTCTCTCTCTCTCTCTCTCTCTCTCTCTCTCTCTCTCTCTCTCTCTCTCTCTCTCTCTCTCTCTCTCTCTCTCTCTCTCTCTCTCTCTCTCTCTCTCTCTCCCCCCATATGCCTCCCTGCTAGCTCGCCCACCCTCCATCCAACCTCTTCCAAAAGCCTGTCACCTTGTTCCTTCCTCTCTAAAAAGTTGAGCACTACAGCGATCATTAAAGATTTAACAGATTACTTTTACTATTTCCTCTGGAGCAACAGAAAAAAATAACTAGTTCCCACATCGCCGCACAAATAAATATCCCATGATTCTCTGGCAGTACAAGCTGGGTTAGTGTGGCACCGTGTGCCTTTACATCTCGTCAACAGCCCACTATTGAAACACTAACCAGTTTGGCTATCTCCATCCATCTCTCTCTCTCTCTCTCTCTCTCTCTCTCTCTCTCTCTCTCTCTCTCTCTCTCTCTCTCTCTCTCTCTCTCTCTCTCTCTCTCTCTCTCTCCTTCTGCAAGCATTAGCCTACATCCCGGTCCTGTTCTCTCTCTGTGTAAGAGCTCCTTTCTCTGCCCATGCAGCAAATGGCAGCCGAGTTGCAAACTATCAAACGGGAAATGATTTAAATGGGATTCCTGTGTAAAATGCATCAACGTTTTACTGAGTCAGCAGTTATTATAGGGCTGTGCAAGCAGTCATAAATTCAACATACATAACCATACCAGGCACAGAGCATCTGAGTCAAAGTAGGCCAGTGTTTGCCTAAAGGTAACAGAAGCACGTTTGCTAGCGAAAGGATGCAGTGTCTGTCTACAATCCATTACTGGGTGCAGGTTATCACTGGTCGTGTTTCTTATGTTGGTTCAAACGTTTACTGCTACTATTGCTTATCCCAATTGAATTGACAGAGCCACCTGGGACACTGATGCATCCTCACATCAACAGCTGCTTTCTGTTCCGAACCACCTCAGGTTTAAGTCTCTCGCTTTTCCTCTCTCATACAAACGCCTGCATGAGAACCAGGGAGTCAAAGCAGTGCGTTCCAACAAGAGCCGATTGAACGGATGGAAAATTCCAAGACTTTACTCCATGAAATGCCGACCCCCGCCCTCTATTCCCTTCTTTTAAACCTCATTGTAAAGCCTTGCAAAGCTCCCACAAATGGACATTATGTAGTCGATTCCTAGTGATACAGAAGGAGAGGTTGATGGAGGGAGAGAGAGGGAGAGATCAAGAGAGGGAGGGAGATAGAGACAGCAGGAGAGAGAGAGGGAGAGAGGTCGGGTAAAGAGACAACACGAAAGAGACAAAGATAGAGAAAGAGAGAGGGTGTGAGAAAAAGAGAAAGAGAGAGAGAGCGCAAGGGAGGGAGAAAGCCCTCCCTCACAGACATTTAATAGCTAGGCTATATGGTGGAATGGTAAAGGCTGACTGCGTTCTTGAAGTGAAACCCCGTCACAGCTGTCCTTTTTCTTTCGCTATCACTCTAAGCAGCCTTTTGTACCGGGTCTCTATGGGGCCTTTTGTCGACGATAGAAATTTTTATTTAGGCGTCACCTGATCGTCTGGCACAGAAATGCTTGGAGCTAAAAGTGGAATTTGCGTGTGTTTGCTTGACGTGCTATGTGTGTGTGTGTGTGTGTGTGTGTGTGTGTGTGTGTGTGTGTGTGTGTGTGTGTGTGTGTGTGTGTGTGTGTGTGTGTGTGTGTGTGTGTGTGTGTGTGTGTGTGTGTGTGTGTGTGTGTGTGTTTGATGTGCTATGTGTGTGTGTGTGCTGTATATGTGTGAGAGAGAATGGGGGCGTGGTGGGTGTATATTGGTGTATATGTGTGGACGGTTTGTGTGTTTGTGTGTGTATATATGTGTGTGTGTGTGTGTGTGTGTGTGTGTGTGTGTGTGGGTGTGTGTGTGTGTGTGTGTGTGTGTGTGTGTGTGTGTGTGTGTGGGTGTGTGTGTTTGTGTGTGTGCGCGTGTATATGGGTGTGGGACAGTGTTTGTGTGTGTGTGTGTGTGTGTGTGTGTGTGTGTGTGTGTGTGTGTGTGTGTGTGTGTATGTATGTATGTAGATGAGTGTGGGGTTGTGGGAGGGTGTTTTTGTTTGTGTGCGTGCGTGTTTGTGTGTGTGTGTAGATTGGTGTGGGAGGGTGTTTGTGCATCTGTGGTTGTGCTTGCACATGCCTGCGGTGACGTGCCCTTCAAGAGTGTGTCTGCATGCATGGCTATTGGCTACACGTGCATGTGGAAGACTAACATCTGTGTGTGAGCACTAGTGGGGTTTTGCTTGTGTTAAAGTAGGTGTCGGGCGCATGTACGGCGACGATTGCACACGAATGCACGGATATGACCGCGTCTCCCGGTGCGTGCTGGGTAAACCTACGGGCTCCCTGAGCGCTGGCTCACAGCAGTTCGGTCTGCCCACTCAGGTTTATCGAGCGATCCTCCCCCCCTGGAGCCACCAGCTGCAGCCGCCCCAGTGGACCGACAGGAACACACTTCAGCCTGCTCGTGGTGTCAGACAGCCTGCGCCTCAGCAGCAGCGTCAGGTGCAGGGGGCCGGGGTTAGAGACCACTCCTCCACAGAAAACCCTTTTGTCAGGAACAGTTCTTAGGCCAATGGCTGAGCGGCGTTCATCTCCAGAGACGCCACTCTGTAGCTGACCCTGCGCTCTGCCATCCGAGGTCTGAGGTTAGCACAAAGAAGAAAGACGAGCGCAGGGGGAAAGGAATCAATAATCCTGATCCATACACTATCAGGTTCTCATCTCAGAGGAGTGGCTGGCTGGTCAGGGAACCCCTAATACGGCTAAGTGTGAGCGATCTGTTGTGAGGCGTTCAAAGAAAGGTATTTTATCTCCAAGACGCAATGTTGACATGTTTTAAATTGCTATCTTAATGATTTTTTTTTTTTCTAAAACAAAGACAATTGCACGTTTCAAGTCAATCACATCTTTGTTACAGGACAGGAGAGTTCTCTGGCATTTATCTTTGCTAATTGCTGCTGCACTTGAATCCTGTTATAGGCCTGATCATCCAGAGGGATATGAATTATTCAGAAACTATTTTGCGTCACCGGGGGGATGGAGGTGTGGGCGACACAAGGTGCAGAGAGGATGTGCGACACCAGTGTGTCAGAAAAATAAAACTGTTGATTCCCCCTCCCCCAGGGCCCTGTTTTATCTTCCCCTTCTTTGCCTTCTCTTTCTTCATCGACCTTTCGAATGGTCTTTCTTTAGCTCTTATTCCCCTCCTTTATTCCCCTTTCTCTGCTTTCCGCTCTCAGCAACAGCTGAACTGTAGGTCTACCTCTGGCTGTTAATGAGAGCTGGACTCTGACTGCTTCTGTGCGGCTATTTTTGCACTCACTTCTTCAGCTGCCTTTTTGGGTAGAATACACTCATTTTAACTGGACGTTGATACACAAACAAACATGGCACACATACGCCTATGACTGCATACAACACATACATATACACACAGCCAAACCCGATCACATATGTGCCCGCACACACACACACTCAGGCACGCATGCATGCACACACACACTGGTCTGTTGTTAACATAGCGCTACCATTTACTAACCCTGAATTCCTAGACCTATAGAAAAAGGCAGAGGGGTTTAAAGGTCTGAGTGGGTCTCTGTTGCTACACACAAACCTCATTCAAGTACACATTTACTCCTCTTTTAACAAGCTCCTCTTTATGTGCCAAGTAGCTAACACGCTGGAATAAATAATTCATTCTCATTAGTTTTCTCTTGAAAACTCAATGTACTCTGATGGATGGAAGTTTCTTCACTGTGTCTTTTCTTTAAACACACACACAAACACACACACACACACACACACACACACACACACACACACACACACACACACACACACACACACACACACACACACACACACAAACACATACACACACAGCCAAAGTCAAAGATGCTTTCAAATTCTCATTAAAACAATTAAAGACCATCCTATAAAATAATCCTCAAAATATCAATGAGATGAGTGAATATGAACAGCAGGTTTGGAACCAGAGAGAACAAGGGACTGTTATGAACGGGAGGCCCCGCCCAGATTACCTGCAGCTTGGTTCCACACCTCCATTCTTCATTATTTCCTCGTAAGTAGGCCTCACACTTAAAGGTATGAGCCAGACTTCCCTTGTGAGGCTCTTTACTGCCACAGACATACTGACATAGGTGACGCATTGACTCAAAGGATTATTGACAAGAATGCCATCGTCCCAATTACTGCTTGTCAAAAACGTAAGGTCAGCTTGCAACCTTCTATGTGAGGATTGTGGATTTTGAAAACCCTGTGTGTTTGTGTGTGTGTGTGTGTGTGTGTGTGTGTGTGTGTGTGTGTGTGTGTGTGTGTGTGTGTGTGTGTGTGTGTGTGTGTGTGTGTGTGTGTGTGTGTGTGTGTGCGTGTGTGTGTGTGTGTGTGTATGTGTGGTGTTTGCTGGGTGCTACCACATGCCTGCCGGCTGGTTTGTCGTTGCATATGTATACCTGCAGCCAATCAGCATTCTAATAAAGAGGGTGATTGGAGGAGACATGCTGACAGCGGCGGCCGGTCGGCCCTCCGCATGCAGGCTCCAACGACCTTCACGATGACCTTCACAACGACCTTCAAGCGGAGCTCACCTCCCTACTGCCCAGACCGTGCACCTATTGCTCCATTAAGAGGTACTACTGATATAATGACAGTTCACTGCAATCAGCACCGTTCCAGCTCATTCATATAGATCGCAGTGGGAGTGAAAAACCACGGGTTAATCCAGGTCAACGAGCAGTGTAAGCATCTCTTGTTGCTGCAAAAATGAAATAATCATGTGAGTCTGATCATTTATCAAATGTTAGGAGTTCATTTTGTAACAGTTATCTTGTAGATAAGTGTTCTTTGTATGACAGATTTAGGTTATTATTTGAGTATTTGATCAAATGTTCCTTATAAATCACAAAAAATGTGTGATTCATATGATTGGATTGATGTGTAATATCGCTCAAGGCAGTTTCAACAAATACAGTTGCATACACATACACACACACAGACACACATAACAGTGTGTGTGTGTGTGTGTGTGTGTGTGTGTGTGTGTGTGTGTGTGTGTGTGTGTGTGTGTGTGTGTGTGTGTGTGTGTGTGTGTGTGTGTGTGTGTGTGTGTGTGTGTGTGTGTGTTTGTGCGTGCGTATGTGCGTGTGTGTGTGCAGAGCTGTGTGATCAGGTGCCAGTTGGCGGGTCCTTCTTGCTCATGGGCTCGGCAGCCTACATCAGACACATGCTCAGCCCTGCCTGCCATCCCCTGTCCTTCTGCTGAGTACACACCAGACATTACAATCAGAACACACTGCACAGTACATCCACAACCACTTCACATTGGTGTTATCCGTCTTTTCGTAACATATCCAATTTAAAGCTCCAATGTGCTTTAGCAGCAACTCGATTTGGACGAAACATAGCATACAACATGGCGGCCAACTCTTATTTTCATTGGATTGTGCACTAACTACTATAGACTCATATCATATTAAATTTCTGCCAAGTCCATTCCACTAGATGCCACTAAATTCTACACATTGTTCTTTAACCATATCCAACTTTAGACTCTGGTTGCAATTTGGCTTCATCTGTTCATTTTTTTTTTCTATTTGCTATAACATGAGTCGTTTTGAGATGCTTTTTGTGGGATTTAAAGTTCTGTGTTTGTTGATGTTTCAGTTTTAAATGTATCTCTTTCGATCCTATTTGATTTTGCATTGGAGGAAACACTGTCATTCCATCATGAATGTTAAACAAAGCATGGCATTCCCGTTGGGTGTATTTTTACTCCAACTGCACTGTTCGTGCCCAACGCAAAGAGAAACACTTTCATCTAGAGCTCTTCCATTTATTTCTACCATGCAATGAGCACAATATGAAATCTTCAGCAGTGAAACAGCCTCTAATTCAAGCAATGAATTTCATTACTGTGTGAATGGACCGCGTAAAAAATCAATCCATCCACCAACCTATCTCTCTAGGCATCCATCAATCCCTTGGCCCACTGAGTCTGTGTTACACTTAGCTGGGGTTAAGCGAAAGTCGTGGTCGGCATAGCGAGCAGCAGAACCGCTCTTGAACCCAGGACACGCTTGGGTTCATTGCGGGCAGAATACCCAGAGTCAGCAGAGTGGGGGAGCCAGACTTGATGAGCGAGCTTCCATCTTTCGCTTGCCCACAATTTCATGCATCGAGTTACATTTCACTCGTTTGAGGAGGGCTGCCTCCAGCCCCCCACCATTGTTTTCACATTGTGCCTGCGTTCCATCTGATCCCCCCAGTCTGTGCTGACCCACAAACGTGACTCAATGCACGGTTACTCCAGCATGCACACTACTCCAAAGGGGGTGGGAGGGGGGAGGAGTCTCTCCTGCACGGGCTAGATTGCCAACAGCAAGAGGGATTGGATTTCATCTGCTGAAACCTGGGTGTTTGTGTGTCAGTGTTGGAACATGCGTGTGTCTGTGTGTCTGTGTCTGTGTGTGTGTGTGTGTGTGTGTGTGTGTGTGTGTGTGTGTGTGTGTGTGTGTGTGTGTGTGTGTTTGTGGCGGTGTGTGCGTGTGTGTGTGTGTGTGTGTGTGTGTGTGTGTGTGTGTGTGTGTGTGTGTGTGTGTGTGTGTGTGTGTGTGTGCCCTTGCTTGTGTGTGCGTGTGGGATTGTGTGTGTGTGTGTTTGGGAGTGAGTGTGTGTGTGTGTGTGCATGTGTTTGTGCATGCTCTTATCTAGGAAAGACTTCAGCATCTCCCCACTATAAAATCCTGCTCTGATTAAGTTTATCTCCTTGTCGCTGTGAGGGTTTACATTTCCATCCGTGCCTCGCCTTTCCTGGGAAAAGGTCAAACTCTCAGAGATTGGTTTGTTGCTATGGAAGTCTAAGATATGTTGGCCAATGCTGATGCACGCAAAAATAAATATAAATCACGGTTTAATCTAATTGTTGTCACCAGAAAACCATTTCTTATACCAGAAGAAACTCCCTTTATTGTACATCCAACCAAAAACATGCCTCTTGAAATATTTAGAATAGGGGCCCCTAAACAGTGGCCCTCTACTGCCTTTTCACAGTGGCCAGATGCCAGCAGCTGTTCCATGGCTGGCTGACTCCTTCCTGGATCACCTCAGGACCAACACACACACACACACACACACACACACACACACACACACACACACACACACACACACACACACGCACGCACACGCGCGCACACACACACACACACACACACACACACACACACACACACACGCACACGCGCGCACACACACACACACACACACACACACACACGCACACACGCACACACACACACACACACACACACACACACACACACACACACACACACACACACACACACACGCACACACACAGCAGTTGCTTGTGTTGCTGGTTCCACTGCATACCAACAGGCTGCTGTTGTGGCCCAAAACGTGCCCAGTTACAAGCCATGTGCACAGCCCATGTGTCTTATTCAACAGAATTCTATCTAAAATTAGACAGATTGAGATTGGATGAAGCTCATGGTCTCAAATTTAAAAATAGCACATGGTTAATAATATTATGATATTTTAAATGTATGTGAGCATCTTATTAGGTAGAAAACATGCTTCAAGAGGGGGTAAAAACACCCACACACACCACATCACATCACCATAGTAGATAGACAGTTGTAGTAGTAGACGACCAAGTCGACTGGGTAGCTACTGACTTGACACGACAGAATGAATGGGATTGTCTTTAACTATAAATGGCTAGGCACACACATTAAAGCCTCCAGGCATAAATAATTGCCCAGGCATATGGGTCCTTTTATTATATCATGCATGGAGTGGTGAAGGCCACATTAGTGTATGAGAGAGGGAGGAGGGGCCAAGAGTGAGGCCTTGATGTGAACTGATAGAGACACACTACTGACACCATTTGATAGCCAAGCACATACACATCAGATGAGCACACACACACACACACACACACACACACACACACACACACACACACACACACACACACATACATACACACACACACACACACACACACACACACACACACACACACACACACACACACACACACACACATTGTTCGATGTGATGATGCAATAGACTTTGGGGTCTGTTGGCTGGGGAGCAGAATGAGGTAAACACCAAATAAGGTAATGGCCGACGGAGAGGAGAAAATGGGCCTGGCTAATGAGCTATTGACATTTAGATAGATCCAGAGGGGGAGACAGAGCCTTCCATTAGATTGAGAAATGGCATTGGGTCTCTCATTTGCATCGCAACCGATCCAAATTGAAGACACTTTGTTGGTGAGATGAATTCATTGTGGAATTGCATACAATGTGAGAGAGAATTCAGGGAGCAGGGCTGGGGGGGGGGGGGGATTAAGGAAAGAAAATTACATTTGAGAGCAAAGCAGAGGATCTGGTTGCAAATCAAAATAGAGGAAAAATCAATGCATTACGTCACCCCTTATGTTAGAGAACAATAGAGATTAAAGTCTCTGTATCATACAGGCAACTGGAACAATGCATCCTGAATAAAAGGGTATAATGAAATCATAGGAGCTATAGATGAAGTCTAGTACACAATGGGAAAATACATTAGGAAGCACTCTACTACTGTAAACACTTTGCATTTTCTACTGAAGAGGATTGCTCCTCATTAATAAAAAAATACAACAATTCCTCTTTACTGTTTTCGAGCATAAGAGTCCCCGAGCATAAATGTCCCCCGTTATGGCACGGGGATATTATGCAGTAGGAGTGTGTTCTTTGAGAGATGTATCAGCTGATGTAATCACCAGGTCCTCACAACGAGGGCGGGTCCCAATGAAGCCGGTACTGGCCTCGTCGGCGCTGGATGGGTCGGCTCGCAGGCGGGATGTCATGATTACGTCAGCTGATTCATCTCTCATACAGCCCAGACGAACACATTTGAAGACGAGCCGATTCCTTCAAGTCGTTTAAATTGATTTCTCCATAGTTCTCATGTCATCACTGACTGTGCAGGCCATGTTTCAACAAGTACATTGAGATATAGCTTGTGCCAGGAAACATGAACACTACCTGAAATAACATGCTCATATTCAATACAACTTTAATATCAGCCCATTTGGTCGATTAAAATTGCTGGATGTATAATCATATTAAAATATTTTATGATTCTGAATATATATATATATATTTATATATATATATATATATATATATATATATATATATATATATATATATATATATATATATATATATATAGGCCTATATAATATATATATAATACATATATAGTCCTAATGCATACACTTTTCACTCATGGTATGAATGTCAAAAAACAGAGGACATACAAAATTACTTCTTCCAAGAACAAAAATAGTTTCAAGAATTCCAGGTATGTGTTTTTCTACATGTCAATATTAAAGAGTTAACTCGCTGGGTAAACAGCCAGACTGTTAGCATGGCCATAGCAGCGCTATGTGTGGAGTGCAGAGTAAACACTGACATGTGTCTACTCACAGGCCAGCCTGTTCAAATACCCACCGAACCTGCCATGCTCAGGCCCCTATGCTATGCTAGCGTTAGCTGTGTCAACTAGCCTGAGGGAGAAACAGTGGGCTTCGTCGTTCTGGTTTCAATTAGGTGCCACCCTTAATGAGTAGCACTTCCCTCGGTTTTAATTAAAAACCGGTGTGATTATGGGAATCCTAAGTGGATAAGTGGACTATTGCTGTTGGGAAAAAAAAACTTGCCTACGAATGTGTGATAACTAGCAAAAGGTGACAATGTGATAACGTAACAATGTGATAACGCGTTGAAAACAGATGTTACTCATAAGAAGTGAGACAAATATCATGAACAATTATCAAACAATGTACAATCTAGGAATTATTATTGATTTTTTTACTTCACATTATGAAACATTGGAGCTATGTTATTGCAGTAATTAACATATTCCATACAGTAACGTAACAAGAAAAAGGCATGATTAATGCCATTATAGCTTGTATTAGGTCTTGCAAAATAAAATTAACAGTTAAAAAGTCTGATGTCAGACAAAGAAAAATTGAATAACCCCTGTCTCAGAACCAGAAGAGAAACTGTATCGGCCCACGCCCTTCTCATAAACACATTACACACAGGATATCAGAGAGACAGGCTGAGGACGGAGTGCAAAGCTAACCTTGCACTCCTGTCTGTTGAGTGCCTGCTACTGTACTGTCTAGCTCATGTTCACTTCCTCTCCACAAAATGCATTAGACACAGCAAAAGATACAGTGGGGCCGAGCTCTCTGAGTGGCCAACGACTTGCGTCGCGACGTAGGTCGCATTGGTCGCGACGAAGTATATATAATCAGTTGATTTGCATGTTTAAAGTTTTTTTTTGCGACAGTTGAAGTACCAGAAAGCCATGTTCTCTGGCGAAAGCTATACCTACAGCTCTTTATTGCTAATATTGTTTTAATATTTTTCTATTGAAGTACAGTTTAAATGGTGAAATCGTTGGTCTATCAGCATCAATAAAATATATTAGTTGTAATTTGGGGCGTATTCAAATAATGTATTTGATATATTATATATGGCCTCTTTGTTTTGCTAAAAGTCATTAAGCCTAAAGTTCTTCGTTATGGAGTGATAAACATAAATATAAGTGCAATAATATGAAGCCAATGCCACAGTGGTACCAGCGGTAGTCATGCTAGGTTAGTTATCATGAAGGTCAGTGTTTGATTCTCTCCACGGACGGTCATATTATTGCTCTTTAGTCAAACTTATTGACGCAATCGGCCTCTTTCATTTTAAAATTTTTGTATGTTTTAGTATGATGGTATGATAATTATACGACGTAATGACGGGCTGCGACGCCTGGCTGGTATCGGCTGGCT
The DNA here is from genome assembly GCF_902167405.1 of Gadus morhua. Taxonomy (NCBI): domain Eukaryota; kingdom Metazoa; phylum Chordata; class Actinopteri; order Gadiformes; family Gadidae; genus Gadus; species Gadus morhua. The sequence goes on from NC_044060.1 coordinate 14,918,100, forward strand.
GGCTGTGACGACAGGCCCGGCTGTCTGCCGCTGGCCACTGGCCACTGGCCGCTGACTGCGGCTGGCAGCTGGCTCTGGCAGGCTGACCGACTAGGTCGCGACCATAAAAGCGTTGCGACCCTTTTGGCGGCAAATAGGTCGCAACCAACCAGAAGTATGGCTGAATGAGCGACCTGTGGCAGCCAGCCATTTTCACCATGGCTGCGCCTGCTACCATAACCAAAAGCCTATATGTTAACATCTCATTGAACAGAATAAATATACGTGCGTCAGTATAATAAAAAATAATAATATATACCTAGCTTAGATATTGATAGACCAATAGGCCTTTTTATAATACATATAAATAAATAGGCCTATTGGTATATCCATCCATATTCAATTAATTTTGAATTAACTTTGTAATACAGTGATGTTTATGTATTGATTATATTGTATAGCCTATTGGTTTGATAAATGTCAAAGACCAATAAAATATCCTATGAAGAAAGTTATAGGGTAATGTACTTTGATATAACTAAACAAATAAAAACTCTATTTCACAAAACCCAATACTGTAAAAAAAAAAAGTAAGAATAAATATATAATGTGTCACGAATCATGATAGTCAAGTATTCAAATGTATAAACCAAAGAACAAAATATGAAAATTGATATTAAAGTTAAAAAAATTAAAGTGTCAATAATAATAGTAGGCTATAGTAATAGCATAAATGCACAATTTAAAGGGGGCCAGTGACTATACAAATCTATAGTTTATAAAAAAAGTGTGTGTAAAGTGGCCCAATGATCAAGTATGTATGCTAACTCAGAATGTTTTGCAGCCAAAAGAACAAAAACAAAAACTGTAATATACTCTGATGTACAGCATATGATAGAATCCAAACATTTTCCATATTATAGGCACTATGTATTCCTGGGACCAGGGAGCAAAATTCAGGAAGGTGGAATGAATAAATACGCACGTTTTGCCAAGGCCGAAGTTTGACTAAAAGAGCAACAATCGATCTGACCGTGGACAGAATCAATCACACAACCCCTTGATTACTACCATAGCATCACTACCACTTACACCACTGTGACTTTTATGGTAAATACTGTTACACTGACGACCAATAAAAAACAACAGTGTCACCCCTCATGTTTCATTTGATAAAAACGACAGTGTTACCCCCTATGTTTTAATTGATAAATATCGACAGTGTTACCCATTATGTTTTTTTTCATAACGACCAATAAAAAATTATGTTTTTTTTCATGACGACCAATAAAAAACAACAGCGTTACCCCTTATGTTTTCTTTCATGACGACCAACGAAAAACAACAGTGTTACCCCTTATGTTTTTTTCATGACGACCAATAAAAAACGACAGTGTTACCCCTTGTGTTTTTTTTCATGACGACCAATAAAAAACAACAGTGTTACCCCTTCTGTTTTTTTTCATGACGACCAATAAAAAACAACATTGTTACCCCTTGTGTTTTTTTTCATGACGACCAATAAAAAACAACAGTATTACCCCTTATGTTTTTTTTAAAAAACAACAGTGTTACCCCTTATGTTTTTTTTCATGACGACCAATAAAAAACAACAGTGTTACCCCTTGTGTTTCTTTTCATGACGACCAATAAATATCGACAGTGTTACCCCTTATGTTTTTTTCCCATGATGACTGATGAAAAGTAACAGTGATACCCCTTATATTTTATTTGAGAAGGACATTTTTTTTTTTATATGTTTTTTTTCATTACGACCAATAAAGTACGACAGTGTTACCCCTTATATTATTTGACAAAGACAACAAAGTTACCCATTATGGTTTTTTTCATGACGACCAATAAAAAACAACAGTATTACCCCTTATGTTTTTTTTCATGACGACCAATAAAAAACAACAGTGTTACCCCTTATGTTTTTTTTCATGACGACCAACAAAAAACAACGGTGTTACCCCTTATGTTTTTTTTCATGACGACCAATAAAAAACGACAGTGTTACCCCTTATATTATTTGACAAAGACAACAAAGTTACCCATTATGGTTTTTTTCATGACGACCAATAAAAACAACAGTATTACCCCTTATGTTTTTATTCATGACGACCAATAAAATCACAACAGTGTTACCCCTTAAGTTTTTTTTCATGACGACCAATAAAAAACAACAGTGTTATCCCTGATGTTTTTTTTCATGACGACCAACAAAAAACAACGGTGTTACCCCTAATGTTTTTTTTCATGACGACCAATAAAAAACGACAGTGTTACCCCCTATGTTTTAATTGATAAATATCGACAGTGTTACCCATTATGTTTTTTTTCATAACGACCAATAAAAAATTATGTTTTTTTTCATGACGACCAATAAATATCGACAGTGTTACCCCTTATATTTTCTTTCATGACGACCAACGAAAAACAACAGTGTTACCCCTTATGTTTTTTTTCATGACGACCAATAAAAAAAGACAGTGTTACCCCTTGTTTTTTTTCATGACGACCAATAAAAAACAACAGTGTTACCCCTTGTGTTTTTTTTCATGACGACCAATAAATATCGACAGTGTTACCCCTTATGTTTTTTTCCCATGATGACTGATGAAAAGCAACAGTGATAACCCCTTATGTTTTATTTCATTACGACCAATAAAATACGACAGTGTTACCCCATATATTATTTGACAAAGACAACAAAGTTACCCATTATGTTTTTTTTCATGACGACCAATAAAAAAAAAACAGTATTACCCCTTATGTTTTTATTCATGACGACCAATAAAAAAACAATAGTGTCACCCCTTATGTTTTTTTTCATGACGACCAACAAAAAGCAACAGTGTTACCCCTTATGTTTTTTTTCTCATGAAGACCAATAAAAAACGACAGTGTTACCCCTTGTGTTTTTTTTCAGGACGACCAATAAAAAACAACAGCGTTACCTCTTATGTTTTTTTTCATGACGACCAATAAAAAACGACAGTGTTACCCCTTGTGTTTTTTTTCATGACGACCAATAAAAAACAACAGTGTTACCTCTTATGTTTTTTTTCATGACGACCAATAAAAAACAACAGTGTAACCCCTTATGTTTTTTTTCATGACGACCAATAAAAAACAACAGTTATGGTTTTTTTCAACCCTTGTTTTTTTTCATGACGACCAATAAAAAACAACAGTGTTACCCCTTGTGTTTTTTTTCATGACGACCAATAAAAAACAACAGTGTTACCCCTTGTGGTTTTTTTCATGACGTCCAAAGAAAAACAACAGTGTTACCCCCTATGTTTTATTTGATAAATATCGACAGTGTTACCCCTTATGTTTTTTTCCCATGATGACTGATGAAAAACAACAGTGATACCCCTTATATTTTATTTGAGAAGGACAATTTATTTATTTTTTTATGTTTTTTTTCATTACGACCAATAAAATACGACAGTGTTACCCCTTATATTTTATTTGACAAAGACAACAAAGTTACCCATTATGTTTTTTTTCATGACGACCAATAAAAAACGACACTGTTCCCCCCTATGTTTTAATTGATAAATATCGACAGTGTAACCCATTATGTTTTTTTTCATGACGACCAATAAAAAATGACAGTGTTACCCCTTAGTTTTTTTTTATGATGACCAATAAAAAAAAACAGTGTTAACCCTTATGTTTTTTTTCATGGCGACTAAGAAAAAACGACAGTGTTACCCCTTGTGGTTTTTTTCATGACGACCAATAAAGAACAACAGTGTTACCTCTTATGTTTTTTTTCATGACGACCAATGAAAAACAACAGTGTTACCCCATATGTTTTTTTTCATGACGACCAATGAAAAACAACAGTGTTACCCCTTGTTTTTTTTCATGAAAAACAACAGTGTCACCCCCTATGTTTTATTTGATAAATATTGACAGTGTTACCCCTTATGTTTATTTCATGACGGCCGATAAAAACCGACAGTTACCCCTCATGTTTTTTCCATGTTGACCAATAAATAACGACAGTGGTACCCCTGTCGACGTTTTTGCAGGGATCCGAACCTGAGCTGTTTAGAGTGTAAACCTCCGAACTTATCAATGCACCATCAAGACATGTGATACATTTATCACAAAGGTTATACTTGCCTTTATAATTCGCATGAAATAGAGATTTGAGTCTTCCAACAGAAGACATCAACCGGACTTGAACCCCGGTCTCCAGGTGGAAAGCTCACAGCTCTCTCCACTTCCCACTGAGATTTGTAGTTTAAATATGTCTGAAGTTATATATGACAATAGACATGATATAGCATTACGTTTAAAATTAAAGAAATTATGTTTTCCACAGAAATTGAGCCACGGTCTCCAGTGGGTTAGGCAGAGTGCACTCCACTGCACCACTGAGGCGATGACAATACACAATAATCAATCATCAATAAAGAGGATATAAATGACATTAAAATGTATCTGTGTGTTTCTATTATTTCCCTCATGTTTTTTTTCATGACGACCAATAAAAAACGACAGTGTTACCCCTTATATTTTATTTGACAAAGACAACAGTGTTACCCTTAATGTATTTTTTCATGACGACCAATAAAAAACAACAGTGTTACCCCTTATGTTTTTTTTCATGACGGCCGATAAAAAACGACAGTGTTACCCCTTATGTTTCATTTGATAAAAACGACAGTGTTACCCCTCATGTTTCATTTGATAAAAACGACAGTGTTACCCCTTGTGTTTTTTTTCATGACGACCAAAGAAAAACAACAGTGTTACCACTTATGTTTTTCTTCATGACGACCAAAGAAAAACGACAGTGTTACCCCCTATGTTTTATTTGATAAATATCGACAGTGTTACCCCTTGTGTTTTTTGCGGGGATCCGAACCTGAGCTGTTTAGAGTGTTAACCTCCGAACTTATTAATGCACCATCAAGACAACGAATAAAGTCATCACAAAGGTTATACTTGACTTTATAATTCGCATGAAATAGAGGTAAGAGGGTACCAACCGATGACATCAACCAGACTTGAACCCCGGTCTCCAGGAGGAAAGCTCACAGCTCTCTCCACTTCCCACTGATATTTGTATTGTAATTATGTCTGAGGTTATATATGATGCAATAGACATGATAGCATTACTTTTAAAATTAATGATATTGTGTTTTCCACCAAATTTGAGCCGCGGTCTCCAGTGGGTTAGGCAGAGAGCACTCCACTGCACCACTGAGGCGATGACATTACACAAAAATCAATCATCAATAAAGAGGATATAAATGACATTAAAATGTATGTGTATTTCTATTATTTCCCTTATGGTTTTTTCATGACGACCAATAAAAAAAACGACAGTGTTACCACTTATATTTTATTTGACAAAGACAACAGTGTTATCCTTTATTTATTTTTTTCATGACGACCAATAAAAAACAACAGTCTTACCATTTATGTTTTTTTTCATGACGACCAATAAAAAGCAACAGTGTTACCCCTTATGTTTTTTTTCATGATGACCAATAAAAAACAACAGTGTTACCCTTTATGTTTTTTTTCATGACGACCAATAAAAAACAACAGTTATGTTTTTTTTCAACCCTTATGTTTTTTTTCAAGACGACCAAAGAATAACAACAGTGTTACCCCCTATGTTTTATTTGATAAATATCGACAGTGTTACTCTTATGTTCTTTCCATGTTGACCAATAAAAAACTACAGCGTCTACGTTTTTGCAGAGATCCGAACCTGAGCTGTTTAGAGTGTCAACCTCCGAAATTATCAATGCTCCATCGAGACACCCGCTAAAGTTGAACCCCGGTCTCCTGGGGGTAAGCTCACAGCTCTCTCTACTTCCCACTGAGATTTATAACTTAACAATGTCTGTGGTTATATATGACATGATAGCGTTACGTTTAAAATTAAAGATATTGTGTTTTCCACAGAAATTGAGCCGCGGTCTCCAGTGGGTTAGGCATAATTTCCACATTGTTTACTTGCTAAGGTTTGTGAATAACAGTGGCTAGTTGGCAGAACTCTTTTTACACACCAGTAGAGTGTTTATCAGAGTGGAGCCCTGAATGTGACGTCACCCGTCATCTCGTCTCTGTAAACAATGGATGTTGCGCAGCATTTATTATGACGTCATTATATAGACTCTCTCAGCACCCCCCCTTTCTTCATAGGATGTTTTATTAGTCTTTGACATTTAACAAATCAATAGGCTATACAATATAATCATTCATCGCTCATTCAGCCATACCTCTGGTTGGTTGCGACCTATTTGCCGCCAAAAGGGTCGCGACGCTTTTATGGTCGCGACCTAGTCGGTCAGCCTGCCAGAGCCAGCTGCCAGCCGCAGCCAGCGGCCAGTGGCCAGCGGCAGACAGCCGGGCCTGTCGTCGCAGCCAGCCAGCCGATACCAGCCAGGCGTCGCAGCCCGTCATTACGTCGTATAATTATCATACCATCGTACTAAATCATACAAATCATCAAATGAAAGAGGCCGATTGCGTCAGTAAGTTTGACTAAAGGAGCAGAAATGAATCTGACCCCGGAGAGAATCGAACAACCGCCTTCTTGATTACTAACCAGGCGTCACTACCGCTTGAACCACTGTGACAAATTCTTCTATATATTGCACTTAGGCCTATATTAACCTATGTCACTCTATAACGAAGAACTTTGTGCATAACATACCTTATTAGGCTTAATGACATTTAACAAAACAAATAGGCTATATATAATATATAAAATACATTATTTGAATACGCCCCAAATTACAACTAATATATCACTCTATAACGAAGAACTTTGAGTATAATATACCTTATTAGGCTTACTGTCATTTAACAAAAAAAATAGGTTAGATAATTTCTAAAATACATTATTTGAATCCGCCCCAAATTACAACTAATATATTTTATTGACACTGATAGACAAACGATTTCATCATTTTAAACTGTAGGCCTACTTCAATATAAAAATATAAAAATAATATTTGCAATAAAGAGCTGTAGGAAGCTTTCGCCAGAGAGCATGGCTTTCTGGTACTTCAACTGTCTCAAAAAACCTGTTAAATTACCTTAACATGCAAATTAGCTGATAAACGACCGCCCATAGATTTTGAGCGACCAAGCTAGCCAGCGACCACAGCGACTGAAAGCAGCCAGACGAGCGACCTACGTCGCGACCAATGCGACCTACGACGCGACGCACGTCGTTGGCCACTATGAGAGCTCGGCCTTCCTCAAAAGATATCCCTGGGGCTGGGACCCGGTCTATACTGGCCTAATCTGTTAATTGATCTGGCAAGGGGAAGGGGGGGTGTGTGTGTGTGTGTGTGTGTGTGTGTGTGTGTGTGTGTGTGTGTGTGTGTGTGTGTGTGTGTGTGTGTGTGTGTGTGTGTGTGTGTGTGTGTGTGTGTGTGTGTGTGTGTGTGTGTGTGTGTGTGTGTGTGTGTGTGTGTGTTTCTAACTTCATAGTGTGCGTGTGTGTGTCAACGCGTGTCTGTGTGTGAATTAATATGTGCATGCATAGGGATTTAAACCGTTGTGTGTGCGTGTGTGTGTGTGTGTGTGTGTGTGTGTGTGATGGTGGACGATGGGTTATGTTAGGAGATGATATCATTGAATTAATATAAAATCTTCTATAATGGGTTCAGGGACCTGGAGTAAAAATACGCAGGCGTCTAATAGGCCAGGGTATTGTTTGGTGGATTAACCTCTCAGTCATCGATATCTTAAGAGCTTCTCAGGCTGTATGCTGTAAAGTCAGGAATTCAATACCTAATAGGAGATTGATTCCAGCAATTAAAACCCTGGTGGTTTGTTTTCTATGAACAAAGAACACCTTTTATGTGGTTGAAGGGTTACCTTATGTGCAGTTTAATAGAAACTTCCAAAAAGTAATAAACGGACTCCATAACCCCCTCTGTTGTGGTTCACTCATTAAATAACATTCAACCACATTTTCACAACGTATAAACCCCTGATTATGAAAGCCTTAAGTAGTAGGGCCAGAAAGAAGAGAGCAGCCTCCTCTATGAAGCAGGCTTGACTCTCTCCTTAAGGTCAATAAACCCATAGCATGACATGCAACAGCCTAAGTGTCACTAATTGAAGGAGGGGGAGCGATAATCTTCAAAACCATTATTGGGGTGGTTGGATTGCTCTTCATGCCCTTTAAGACCTGGGAAGGGAAGAGACAGCTCCCAGGGTAGAGGAATGCTTAAGAAAAGGATGATACAGACCTACAGGAGCAGGGTTTGGTATTACCACACTTCCTCGGCACTAAAAGGATTTAAGGAGCCGGTGGTGTCTGGAGTTTACATGATAAGACACACAAACAGTGAGCAAAGTGACTCACACACGCGTTAATCTCCTCTGACGCCATCCTCACCAGCGGTTATTAGCCCACTCCGCCGCAGCTTGACACATCCTCCTCATCGGGAGGCAGTCAACCGAGGAGCTTAAATGATACAGCACGATTCTTATCCACAACATCTAAATATCAGCAAGTGTCTTGGCCCAATTGCTACTCCTTTAGTCTTTTAAAGGCACCCAGTGCAACTTTCGAGGCTTAAAAATAAACAATTCAATTTCTAGTCTTTTTTACACGTAAGTTTCAATAACTCCATACCATTACATACCGACATTCAAGCAGCAAAGATGAGACGTCGTTGTGTGGTGAGAACTGATAGAAAATCGATAACAACAATGCCGCCATTTTCTTTATTTTTTGTAACCTACAATAAATAAAGCAGGCTTCCAGTCAATGGAAAAAATGGCTTCTCCCCACCGGCGATTGTTGTTTACGATTTTCTATCAGTTCTCACCACACAGCGACGTCTCATCTTTGCTCCTTGAATGTCGATATGTAATGGTATGGAGTTATTGAAACTTACGTGTAAAAAAGACTAGAAATTGAATGTTTATTTTTCATTGAATGTTTACATAAAGTTGCACTGGGTGCCTTTAACAACAAGGTGACACTACCATGTAGTTTTTTTTGTCAAGGCACAGACATAACTCTTATTAAGTTGCACACATGAATAACAATTATTTTTTTTTACGTTCATTTTTAACATGGAGGCTAGATGTATGGAGAGGTTCGTAAATTCCTGAGATAAGGCAACACCACTGGTTACAAATGTTAAGAAACAGGCTGACACCTTCTTGTTCAGAAGATGAATAAGCGCGACCGTAAAATATTTAAGTAGACACTGCCCCCTAGAGGTCACCAAGATAACAGGACTACTTCTTCGAAATTATTAATGGGAGACAACTTCTTCAATCTATTTTAAAACGACTGCCTATCCAATTATAATTCGTTCATATCATAAAAAGTTATTTATTCCTGCTCTACTGGCACGTATTTGATTACCAATTTTTGGGTATCCAAAACTACAAAGGTCAGAGCACCGAGGTTGGAGTTCACTTTCTAAAATCAAGTCAAATACGCTTTGGATAAAAGTTTAATTCACAAAAATACATTGACCAATATAATGAAAATGTACTAAAATGTACTTTAATAATCCATAAAAGCTGGAACATCATTTGACAAAAAAAAATAAAACAAAAAAAACAAAAGAAGCATTATTAGAGTTGGTTTTAGTATAATATATTTCGGCTTCAAGAGACATAGAAATCAATCCTTATTTCCCCCCATATTTCTTCTATAAAAGACCCATTTTTTTTCTGAAGCATCATTATGCAAAAATGGCATTAGAATATATTATGGGAGCTATGAAATCCCAGTGACAGTATAAAATTAAGTCACTTCAGAGAGATATCTGCAGAAGAGAGAAGGTCCATGAACAATTGGGCAAAACTAAAACAAAAGGAAAACAAAAGAAAAACAAAACATGGATGTTGTTCTATTACCACTGACATGACAGCCATGGAGGATCGGGTCATGGCTATAAAAAGAAAAACTAAAAAAAACTTTCACTTCTCCACTTGAGTTCACTTTGAAGACATCTACACTTTTAACAGATGTGGTATTTCATGCTTTTTGAAGATTCATTATAACCATACAACTAAAGAGGTCCACTTTCCATGTCTTCGCAACAATCTATTCATATTGCCAAGACGGAAAAATACTGAATTGACGTTATAACTTGTTTTTTTATCCCCCCCTCTTAATGGTTGGTATTATTCCTTTTTTATTTTTTTCCGTCAAACATCTAAAAATAAGAGAATTTATAAAAATAAAAATAAGGGCAAAGTAAGCAGACGACAAATCCGCAGTTGAGCTGCGGTAAGAGGCTTTTCTATTTCATCATAGTCGTCGTCATGGTTGTTGTTGTTAAAGAGTTTGCGGTGGTTTGGATGTACACACTGTCCGTTCACGGGGTTTAAATCAACACTGATGCAGAGACACATGACACGGGTCCCTCGCAGGTGAGAGAGAGACAGTGAGGGAGGGAGCTGGGCCCCCTCGTCCCCGTCTCCGTGTCGGGAACAGACCGGTCAGCTGATTCACTTTTTATGGCGGATGGCGGAGGATGGGGTGCGGGGTAGAGGAGGGGGGGGGAGGGGGGAGGGAGTCAGGGGTGTGTGGGGAAGGGAGGAGCAGGGTGATTGGGAGGGGAGGGGCTGTTCGGAATGCTGGCACGTTCCAATCAGGGCAACAGTTCTTCATTACAGCATTCTAAAGAAGAACAAAAACAGAGCACAAGCAACCAATAAAGAAATGCATGCTTCATTTAAGCCCCTGATCCTGCCCCTAAAGCCGATGATGGGGTTTGGTGCCCCCTATTGAATCATAATCCACATGACAGTCATTCCTCTTTTGGCCAACAGAGGGCGTCAGCCTTCCCCTACCCAGTCGTCTCATATTACAGGAAGAATTCTTCCCCTGTTGAACTCTGATTCAACATGGGAGGAATTCTTCGAGTATGCAGGAAGACACATCAATGGACAATCCACAATGTTTCATTGGAATAAATGAATAGAGAGCTTGTCATTCAGCATACTGTTTTCATCATTAGGGTTCACACACACACACACGCACACACACACACACCCCCCCCCCCGTCAAGAGTCTTGCATTCAGCTAGGGTGCGGCTCATTTTTCAGTGTTATCAAGTTGTGGTTAAGTTAGGGCGTTTACATAATTGTGACACAGTTTGGTAGCCTTAGCTATAGATGCCAAATGCCAGAACTAAATCAAATGGAAGCCATTGATTGACATGTATTTCATCTATAGCCCCTCTCAAACGCTGGTGGGGATCATTAAAATGGAAGCCATTCCACATGCCGAATCACAAACAGTGGTAATCTATGTGCTGTATTACATTCATCAGTGATCAGAGCATTGAGCTAGAGGGAATGTTTCCATAACCCTAAGATTGACACTATGTATTCAGCCCCCCGGGAGCAGGAAGCATAACCAGCTGTGAATGAGGTAACCTCGGGGAGGGGGGGTTCAGGGTCTCGTCAAGAAACATCTACGCCAGTCTCTTCCCGACAAAATCCGTCTGGGAGCCAAAGCCACAGCAGAGAAAACAAACAGCTCGTCCACTATTTTAACCCCACGTTAGCAGGGCCTGCTTTCCCGGTTCTGCTGCTGTCCTTGTAGGGCTTTGACTTCGAACTTCGTTATTCGAATAACAAAAAATAAATCAAAATTCAAACGAATATTACGCAGCCCTTAATATTCGAACCAGGCCAAGAGGTAGAGACGTTGGAGAATCCGACGCAGTCTATTCATAATATTATAATATTATTAATAAATATTCGAATATATTCAAATATTCATATTAATAAACAAACAAACTTCGAATATGATTTTTGGGCAAAAGTCAAAGCCCTATATCCTTGTGGTGAATCATGCCTCATGCACAGGGGGTGAGAAGGTGGCGGTGGTCGTGAATATTACGGGGTACTTCAGACAGCCTTGACATTTTTTTTGTAGTGGCCGGGCAATCATATATGGTTTCAAAGGTGATTCACTGAATGAGCGGGACTCATTGAAAATATAATTATGCAAATTATTAGCAAAATTAGTGCAAGATCCAGTCCTCATGACTCAAAGCTCAGGCAGTTCCCTAGTGCCAACTTGACCAATTGATGATGTAATAGATAAAATTGCAGTAATTTCATCTGTGATTTTCAGAGAGATTAAAAGGCATTGAAACCCCAGTCCTCTGGAGCTTCAATGTGACATGATGCTTATTAGACCTCAACAAAGGTGAACTTTTGTTGGAAAACGATGCCCCTTTCAATTGAGTCGATAATGCCATGAACTCTCTGTCCCCCCTGTAGCCTATTCTGGTGTCTCTCGGCCACCATCGTCCCAGTTTAGGGCCTGTGTGTGTTGTGAGTAGTGGAACAGTAGGGGCTGTAATCCCATTAGTGTTGGTTCACTGGGCATACCGGCGTTGGCTGTGTGTGTGTGTGTGTGTGTGTGTGTGTGTGTGTGTGTGTGTGTGTGTGTGTGTGTGTGTGTGTGTGTGTGTGTGTGTGTGTGTGTGTGTGTGTGTGTGTGTGTGTGTGTGTGTGTGTGTGTGTGTGTGTGTGTTTTCCCCCCCTCCGGATACCTCTCAGCTCTTTTACACACACTCCGTCGGAGTTAACTGACAAAGGAGTCCCTGCAGAGAGTGCTGAAAGCAGATGCGCCTGCACGGACATGTTGGGATACGTTGTAGAACTCACAAATCTTCACCATTTCTTCATCGTATGCAGATGTGTGCCATGATTATGTTAATTATTTTTCAGGGTTTTGGTGGGTCAGCCCCCATCAAAACATTAAACATTTTATATAATATGGCAACACGGACGCAATGACCTCCAGAGACAAAGATCAATACACAACAGGCTGAATGTGGCCTGCCCTGTATCTTTAAGACCGCAACTGTCACTTGGTCAACACGTGTCGCTCTGTTCAGCTTCACGAACCTCCACTAGTGGAAACATGGAAGAGGTCCATTCTGGTGGAACTATTCTTAGAAACTCTTAGATCTTGGAGATCTCACAGACTCAAAGATCTCAGGCCTATGGAAAGCTTTGGCCATCGGTGCGGAAAAGCATTACATTGACTCCAGAAAATGTATAAACAAAATTATTGAATCTTAATCTCACATCCATATATAACCGCACGACAGCACATAACCAGTTTCCCCTGGATGACTATAATGTGTACATAACCTTTTAGTTCAGAGTGTTTAATTACAAGGCCAGTCAAACATGGCCCCTTTAAAAGCTTAAGGCAACAAACCATGTCTCATCTGGCCATAACCCCAATACGTACATATTGACAGCCCTTCTGCCTCAAAACACGGGCGGTGGACATTAAAACCAGAGATGTTTCTTTACAGGAATGATCTAGGACCACTTTTTTTGGCCCGAGAAGTGCAAGGAAGGCAGAAGTTGCGTTCAATCCTGTGGTAGAAACCAAAAAAAACAGAAAGTTTTTCCGATGGACCCACATTCCTCCCTTCTCCCAGATGATGAGGCATCCCGCCTAAGTCGTGACCCAATCATTCAGCACAGGGGGACCATAACCATGAACACCACTAAATCAATAAAAAAAACTAAATGAAAAACAAGTACGTATGCAAAGCAGAACCATTTCCGTCAACTCTCTGCAATTGATCAGCTGCGAGGCAGGCCAGTGTTAGACATGTAGGAGATTCCTGGAGTCTCAAGCCCCTCCTTCACACTCCAATAGCATGGACAGCCAACAGTACAGTCGCCCTTCCCCATGAGAACATCGTGTGATATGATGCGTCTGTCTTTTGATGTGCTTGTTAAGGTCCACTTGGAAATAAGTGGTCAACACTGTCAAGGGCTAAACTCTGGGATGTTTTGTGCTTTGTAACCTGATATCATATCAAGACAAATCCTAATGACATAACCTAAAGAAATATAGAGCAGCATGTTCAGTTTGAAGAGAAACACACAGCATTCTCTCTGCTGGCTAGAGCGTGCAAGTGCACAACACATTTCCCAATGTGCCTAGCATGCAAGCATAGTAGACTCACCCTAAAGTGTGTAGCTGAGCGGCAGCTGAGGACAGACAGAAGAAACGTAACCCCCCCTAATAGTTAGATAAGGCTGAATATTTCAGTCAATCACTCAGTCACTTTTGAATCATGCTTCTGTTACTTATTCATCGGCGTCAAAACTATTAAAGTACTTGAAATATACAAGTGTCTAAAATAACTTACAACAGTGGCTGAGGTGACGTTAACGCTAGCATAGCGCATGCTGGACTTAAGTGGTATTAGTTTACTTCCTAAACAGTTTTTTATGAACAACAGGCTGTCCAACATGAGGTTTATGCGAGTGTGTGTGCGTGAGCTTTCCACATGGTTTTAATTAGCCCGGTTAAATAACCCTGTGTTGGCTGAAGGTGAGCGGCGTCAAAGGTCTACTGGTACGAGGCTGTGCTTAAAGGGGCCATATAAAAGAGGCATGGGAGAGAGGATGTGACACAGATGTGCAAATAATGATGGACCACGCTTGCCCCTTCATCATGACCCTGTCACGTGACTGGGCGGTTCGCTAGTTATTAGCCTTTTGATGTTGAGGGTTTGTGGCAATTAACACACACACACACACGCGCGCACACACACAAACACGCGCGCACACACACACACACCTGGCTCAGAGCTGCTGCAGGGGGTAGGGGTCTTTAAAGCAGAACACAGTTGGATTTCTTTTTCGCCTTCTTCTTTTCCACTGGCGTTTTCCTATTTATCTGTCTGACCAGGTCATAGAAGATCTGAAAAAGAGCACAACAAGAGAGCAGCGACAATTAGCACACACACACACACACACACACGTACGTGTGGTAGACCTGGCCTATTTGCTGTACAGGAGGACAAACAAACTCTCTGGCGTACGCAGACCAGTATCGGCAATGGAAAGAAAGTCACTGTGCACACACATCCACGTTGTTGCCACGCGGGGACGTGGTGGCTTTGCCAAGGGTGTGACTTTGTGTGCTAGGAGGCGTGCAGCTGAACACTTCTTTAATGGCCACATTGTAAAGCCAGCACCGCAGGGACAACAAACAGACAACAGCTGTGTTAAGATGGCTGCTCGGCTGGCTGCTTTGCTTTCAGACGCCAATACTTAAATGAGGAACCTAAGAGCATCAACACAAGAAGATCCCTAAATCAAAAGGTCAGGAACAGCACCATCCCTGCTGAAACACAAGCACTGGAATGGCTGTTTTCAAGCGGGAGAAATTGGGCCAGGTGATGTCATTGACATGTCAGGAAGAATCATCAACAGATTATAATTATGATAAATATTGCATTGGTGTCACGTATCCTGAGGTGTGATCGGAATGTCGTGAATTTTTAATGCGGCTGAATAAATCTGGCTTCATGGCTGGGCTTCACAATGGAGCAGCAGAATGGAATCAGTGGTGTGAGGGGGAACTCACGTCGAGGACGTTGATCTTTGACTTAGCGGAGGACTCTAAAAAGGCACAGTGGTTCCACTGTCTGGCCAGGTTCTGGCCCTGCTCCTTCCCCACCACGCGCTCGTCCTCCAGATCACACTTGTTCCCCACCAGGATCATAGGCACCTGAGGGGGAGGAAAGCAAGGGAACACAAGAAGTGAACACATGGCTGCACAACATGGAAGACCCCATTGTATTGGCTCTTTTTCTGCTTTAAAGCAATCATGCATTCAAACATCGGTTCTAGAACTAGGTGATAATCTTAATGACAGGATTCCAAACAATATTTATATATATTCAAGATATACAGGATAATGAAAAGAATGCATGTTGTGTCAATATGTTAATGTATGAAATGTGTTGATGCAGTGCTGGTAAATGACAGTATTCAATAATTAAACGATGGGATCGGAGAGAGGACGACAATACACAGATGAATTCTAGCAGAGGGCAATGAATATTTCAATAATTTACACGAAACGGGTCTTGAGATGACCGCAGATGGTGAAACAAATAATTGGATAGAAATAAAAAGATAATGAAAGATGGTCGGGATTATTGAGTAGGACACAAATGGGGTTGAGATAGAGTGGTAGTGAGTCAAGAGTGAGATACCAAACACACGGTTGGCACAGGAGAAATGCATAGCCAGAGAACACTGCAAGGAGGAGTATGATGGGAGAAGGTGTAAAGGAGGAGTGTTGGAGAACTATTCAGGTGGCCATTAGTCAGAAGACGGGAGGGTGGTGTTGAAAGTGGTGTCTCTATTCCACGGGAGGTTAGAAGGGAGGATTCCAAGGTACTCAAGAAACAAAAGAGCAATTCATCCCTCGGGGCAGGTTGTGTTTAAATAAACTGAACAATTGAGGTTGCACACCACAAAAAAGGAACCAACGAAAATGCATTAATAAATCAATACAGAACCCATTTAATCTACCCAACTTGGCGAGCAAACAAAGGGAAAAGGAGGACATTCATTTCAACATCCCCGTACAGAGTACTCTACGCTGGTGCAAACTGCTTTCAGAGTCCCGTCAGACCCTTGGCCCCGGCTGTCGCGGTGGGCACAGGGTTGGGGCGACCAAGTGTCGGGGATGCGTCTCATCCTGCCTGCTGCTTCCTGACTGGCCTATCTAGGGAGAGCGGCGGCCGGGAGGAAGCCGTGCGATGACCCCGCCCGGCCAGGATAACATCGCCTTCCTTCCTGACCGCTTTCCAAGCGCACTGGCCTCCATGCTCCAGCTGCCGCCTGGAATGACGCGATAGTTGACCCAGAGCATATTTTTAAAGGAGACAAAAAAGAAAAGATACGCTTTGCTCTTCGCTCATCCGCTGCGAGACCGAAATTGGCAGAATAATGTTACTCAAATTAAAAATAATGATACAACTATTTAGTTATGTTAAAACAAAAAAGCTAAAAAACAAGTAAAAGTCTAGAAGGTAGTTGCCAGCGACAGCCTGTCCCCTGTATTCTACCCATGATTTAGGGATGCGTTTTGTTTGTGACCACAGCGGTGCAACCCACAGACACCACATTGCATGGTGCAGTTTGCATGCAAACCAACCAACAAAAGTCTATTAAGCTGGCGTTGCCTTCCTTTCCCCCAGTTTGCACAAGCCTTGCTCAGAAGCAACGTCGGTACTTGCGGTGGAGGAAAAACAGCAAAGATATTTGAGAGTTACTTGACATAGTGGACCGACATGCGCCGGCACGCTCTTAGCGCTAGCCTCCCCCGAGCACAAGCATCGAGTTGTTCGTGGGGTTGTTCTCGGACAAGTGGGCCCACTCCCTCAGAGAGCGTCAGCGTTCGTCTAGTAAAAAGGGCCAAATACTATGATCCCCCCTCTCCAGCCGTTCTCTCTGGTTTACGGGGCGAAGGACAGGAAGTGGAGATGTTTGTACTAGCCCCCATGGAGGTTGCTGCTTGATGTTTGATATCCAAACAAGCCCTGAGTTCGGGCCGCTGAAGGGCGCTCTTGGGCGTGGGGGGGGGGGGGGGGGGAGGGAGTCCCCAGGCGATCCGGTGGTATGCACTCCTCCTAATGTCAACTATCAGCCAATCTGGGATTAAGGACCGAAGGAGAGCAGCGGCTACGTCGTTTGCAGGAGGAGGAGAACCCGAGAGATCGCTCGATACAGCGGTGTCAGCACCCTGGAGCTGGCCATAGCATGTGACTACTGACTAATCTACGCGGCTGGCTCCGTCGAGAGGGGCTTTGCGCGCCAGGGACAGGTCCCATCCCGCCCACAGCGCCGATGCGGATAGACCTAAACATTCCACCCACCGCTGAAGAATGCGTCGTCTTCTTCTGTCGTAGATTCCGAGGAATCTACGACAGAAGAAGACAACGCATTCTTCTTCTCCTCGCGCTCGACTGAATGGAGGCTGCGTTGCCCCGCCGACAGTGGAGTGAGTCGCAGCCTGCGCCGAGTGAGTCATTACCAACGTGGTCAGACAAGTCAGTGCAAAGATGACCTGGAAAACAAAATGTCACAAGAGCCTTATATAACACCGGCGGGAGGAAACTAGGGAGGGAAGTGAGCTTTTAATAAACTATTGGCAAGTCGCTCGGCTCACTTTTGTCTACATGTATTCTCAACACCGTCTGGGTTTGTCATACTATAACTAAAAAGGGGTGGGGTGGCTCCCTGAACACAGGCTGGTCAGGCGCTTACCAATGGCGATCACTCAAGGACAACAAAACATTGTGGAATAATAAACCTTAAAATAACATCTTGATGTTGTTGATATGGTTTCTGGGCATTTTACCATCAAAAAAAAAATATCTTCAGAATGACAAAGCTATACCAGACAGTCACAACAACCATGCTAAAAAAGATCATGGCTAAAGCTCCCTCCCATCCTCAGTCCACCCCCAGCCCCAATCATGTTTTCCCATCCTACAAGTTACCATCCCTGAGACAGGCTTTTCGAAGTCTGTTTCATCTTCCTTTTAATAGAGTCCTTTAATTGAGCATGGCGAGACCGAAGTGACTGAGAAAACATTTAGTTGTAAATGAGCCATGGCATTCGGATCAAGGAGCAGAGAGAGCGAGAACAGCTGTGGCAGCAGCAGCAGCAGCCGCTACCGGCACTGACCGACTGATCCAGCTCTCCAGTCGCCATGAAAGCCTTTTCCTGCCGAGGCATCCGTCCTTTTTGGCTACAGTGGAGGAGATTAACAGAAAGAAAAATACCCTTGAGCGTTTTCCTTTCCCGCCAGGGTGTTTGCTCCCGTCTAAGGGGTACACAAGATAAACAGATGTCGTCGCCAATCGCAACCAAGGGTCTTAAATCTCCAGTGTGGATCTCCCGAAGGTGGAACGCCCCCCGAGGTCAGATAAGCAGGACAGCCGGGAATATATTAGGAAGGAACGTGGCTCCGTGATGACAGGCTGGAACGTTTTCCCCTCCATGAAGAGATGGGCCGGTGTTGCTGTGATCTGTCCAAGGCCCCTGTGCCCTTGACCATATGGGTTGGGGGGGGGGGGGGGGGGGGGTGGTTAATGGGGGGTAACGCAGGGCTAGATTCTGGGTGCTTTCACTGCACCTCACCCCTGACCATCCAATCACCTGCACACATAGAATCAGACCAAACGTTTTCAGGCCAAAATAAATGGAGGGAGTTGGAAGGGACGGGGCGCTGTTAGGCCAATCACAAGCCAATGAAAGATGATATCTGAGAAAACACCACAGAGGAATGGCCAAACAAATAAGAAAGGGGCTGAAATCGAGGTACGGAGATTCTGAGCTGAACTCTAGAGGGAAGTAGGGAATAAACATGGCTGACATGGGAGTAGAGGCAGAGCGAGGCAGAGAGAAGGAGAGGAGAGAGAGAGTGAGTTATGGTAACATTCAGTCCCTGCAGAGATCACCAAAAAAGGGCATCCTGGATGTGAGTCAGACGCACCCTGCCCTACCAGAGATGGAGAACTCTACAAACTAACAAGCCTCGTCCTCGTAAAAGGGAAACACAGGGACGGGTTCCATCGAAACCAAATGACTGACGAGACACATTTTTACTTTTCATTTCACCTTCCCCTACCAAGTTCCCTTTTCCTTCAAATAAAGACATGGCTTTCGTAAATGGCATACCGAACGATTACAATGCGATTATAATCCCATAATTCGGATTACATCCTCCAATAATGTTGATTTGTGGGTTTATAACTTTAGAGACACTACTAAAAGAAAATAGTAAACGGGCGTGGCACCCCTGTGTGATCACATTAAATGATCGCTTGTCCATGATCAGAGAAAGGCTCAGGCATGTGAACCACCACTTACATCCTCAGTGTCCTTTACTCGTAGGATCTGTTCCCTCAAGTCCTGGAGGTCGTTGAAGGTCGACTGTGCCGTGATGGAGTAGACCAGTGCGAAGCCTTGGCCATTCTTCATGTACAGGTCCCTCATAGCCGTGAATTGCTCCTATAAAAAGGAGGGTACAAATGAGGAAATGGAGAAAGGGGCTCCTCAGTTTCCATAATCCAGAATTTGAATAAGCATGCTCTATTCAAAATGAAAAACCTGAAATCATTTAACACCACACAGCATTTAACAAAAACAGGAACAGGACACATGTCTAGCTTAGGAGTGACCAATACTTTCGAAATAGAAACTCCAGAAATAGATACAACATGAGAATTAAAATAAAGTTTTCAGTGTTTCCCGCAGAAAAAGTCCTAGTGAAGGTGGTCAAGGAGCGTTTCAATTACATTCAAAAAGCTTTATGGCACGACCATTGTTGTGAACAGTATTACCGATGCATTATTTATCTTTACTTTTATACCTGATGGAAGTATGTTTTCTTTCCCTACGAGAGTTTTCTACTTTGTTAATGCATAGTAATTAAAAATATTTTACAAAAAAATATATATTTTTTTTCATACATTGGTACTCAAAGCGGGGCCCTATTGTTGTTAAGGCGGCCGCCTTAACCATACAGTGCTGGGGGAAACATTGGTTTTCCAATAAAGTAATTTCAAAAGATCTCTTAATCCTCCCAATATCTTTCTATTAACTTCTGTGACCAGGCTCAAACTCCCTGACCCTTCACTTGACGGTCATTGAGCGTGTGATTTATATTTTTTTCCATGGTTACGCCCAACAGCTACGGCCATGTTACTCATGTATACGACAGCTGCGTTCTAAGCCACAGCTCAACCACCTAACAATGTATTGATGTCAAACCGTCTAGCCTGTCTAGCCTCAAACAGGCCAGAGTTTCATCTATACCCCTGCAGCACTGGGCCTAGTGGAACCCGGCAAATATGTGCGTATTGCAAAGCCTCAAATGCCCAATATTTTTCAGGTAGTCCCGCCGCGGTTTTAGCTATCAATCAATAGCGGTTACACAGCCTCCCCAGCGGAGATCACTCATCATGGTCCCCTGGGTGCAAACATGGCAACTTGAGGCCATGACATCTATAAGGCGAACTCTGAGATGGTAGCTATGAGTGTTCGGATAACTTACGGTTCCTGCCGTGTCGAGAATTTCCAGCATACATTGCTGTCCATCGACCTCCACTTGCTGTTGAGCAAAAGGAAGGGCTTTAGCACATCACATCATATTTAAAGAATACCATCTGGTAGAGCCGGCAGTATATTGAGTAGTAGAGCAGTTCATTAATAGTTCATTTGTATAATAGTTAATATTGGTTTAATGAGCTACTAAGTAATGTGGATATAAGTACCAAGAAGGAAGAGGCTTTATGTTTGACTCCGTTAGAAGGTTTCATTGATTCCTTGTGAGGCAGCCTCACAATGAAGTAATCAAACCTTCTCGACTTATTAGACTGTTATTAAGTGCCGTTTTCAAAAACAGCACTCAAGCTATCACACATTCTTTCAATAACCACAATCTGAGTGCATGTGGAGTCTCACTGTGCCACTTCATTGACATAATGGCCAGCTGCAGGCTAACACACAAAAGAGTCTAAGATACATCTCCCAAACCCAATGCACAAAAACAAAAAAAAAGGACAAAAGAGTGAGAAAGAGAAGACAATGTCTTAGAGAGCCTGGACAGTGAAGGGGGAATAACAAGAGTATGGCGTCATAATGTGAACCTGCAGACCAGCTGCTAGCAATCAACTCATTCCAGAGAGGCCTCCATCGCAACTCCCCCAAACCCCATCAGTGCAGCGCTTACCTTTCTGTACGAGTCTTCTATTGTCGGGTCATACTTTTCCACAAAGATCCCCTGTACGAACTGAACCGTCTGTAAGAACAAGAGACAGACCAGACTGCCAGCATCAGAACCCAGCCTCTCCAGACCATTGTACCCGACTGCGCTTCTAGCATGGTTCAAATATCCCTCCAAAAAAAACCCTTAATACTACGATATTGTAGTAGTTAGTGCGTTTGTTGCTTGGGTAGCAAAGACAAGTTTGTTTGCCTGAACACATCTTGAGGCCTTAACCTGTCAGGACCTGCCCTAGTATGGAGAAATAACCTGACAGACACCAGTAGTGTTGGTGAAGAACGGAACACAAGACCATTCTTCTTCTACTGCTTACATCTGCTTGGAAATTATCTTAAAGTGATGTTTATGTGAGAGTCATTATTTGTTCACACTTACAAGGCTAATAGACCCACAATAAATCACAAACATAAATAGTATCATTGCGCATGACAGAATTATACTACTGTATATAGGTTGCTAAAAAATCTACAGCCATTTCCCATACTAAGCTCATGTAATTCGGCCAATAGGCAGAACAGCATAGCAGAGCTTTGAAAACGAGCAGGCTTAAATACACGTCTCAATAAAATTACTTTATATGCAAGGGAAAAACTATGATGTAAATAATAATGCCGGCTTTATATCAAAAGTGATAGGTTACTCC
Organism: Gadus morhua; assembly: GCF_902167405.1. NCBI lineage: Eukaryota > Metazoa > Chordata > Actinopteri > Gadiformes > Gadidae > Gadus > Gadus morhua. The sequence goes on from NC_044060.1 coordinate 14,940,345, forward strand.
TATGATTTAATAAAAGTGATTTCCCCTCTAGGCAACACCAGTTGAGGCTTGGCCCAGTATCACACATTGTCCCCAACATATGACTAATGGAGGTAGAATTGTACACAGACTCTAAAGAGACCTCACGGCCGGCCGACAGGAAGGATTCGAGGTGGGTGGGGGTTAGGATGCAGATAAAAATACTCACCAGAGCAGACTTGCCCACACCTCCTGATCCTAGCACCACTAACTTGTATTCACGCATGGCGGGATCGCTTCACCGGACAGCCCCAGCAGTCTGCACTGGAAAAACGGGAAGGGGAGTAGAGAGAAAGATTTTTAATACTCAAAGTAAAACAAAAAGTAATAAAGGCGGAATTCCCCTTTGTTTTTTTGCTAAAATGTTTCCTCCTCTGGAAAAGAGGAAGGATTCTAGTCATTCCTGGAGTTGCACACATAACAATGGAGGGGGAACACCCATAAGCGGATCGGCTGCTGCTGCAGGGTGGAGGAGGTGAAGCCTGAGTGACCTCTCTCCCTCTCTTTTTCATTCTAACCCAAACCAGCTGTGGCACGCATTTGTGTCTTTGCGGTTGTGAAGCAACCGCAAAGGAGAATACGAAGAAGAGACATGGAACTGGCCAAAGGGCCTCATAATGACGCGATTACTTGGCCAACGGGTGCGAGCTGTCAAAACACTGCCGCCGTTGTCAGACACAGGCCGGGCAGCCATTCCTACTGGAGATAATACAACGATTGAGGCTGGCTTTGTGTGGAGGACTCTCGCACTATGAAAAGTGAGATTAAGACTTGGGGTCGGTGAGAAATCGATTGATTGACTCTTGTATCATTATGAGGGGAGCGAGGGGTGCCGGGGGATCAATGGCTCACACACAGAAAGCAGTTAAGTCGGTGGGGTTTAGCCAACTGGGTCACTACCAGTTGAGGTCAGCTGAAAAAGCTGCGGAGGTCCGACCGTTACTGGTGTTTTCTTTGCGATTACGGCTGCAGCAGTGGAGCCCTAGGAGGGCTGGGGAGTCTGAGAACCCACATGATGATTTCCCGTTGACTTGCAATTGGCAAAAAAGGGATACAAATGGTCCACGGAAAGCAGTGGTCGATGCTGCAGGCGTAGACCTACAACGGCTTGAATTTCCTTCAACAGTTGATTTGAGTTGTATTTCCCCCGGTCATTACAATCATTGGCTTGGAGATGATATCGCTCTGACGGTAGATCTTTCAGATTTGACTGCTGTCAAATGTAATATAGACTAGAAAACTAAATTATAACATAAAGTACTTGGAAAGACTATCACTATACTCTGGTGGTGTTAAATGACACCATTACTTTTGAGGGCCAGTAAGCGGCTTCCCTGAACTACGTCTAAGGATCATGGTTTGTGATTTAATGGAGCATGATCAATAAATTAGAAAAGTGCACTGTGAAACTGCTATTTTCTACATTTTGAGTAATATACTACTCTCTTGGACCAGACGGCGGGCTAGTTGGACCACATCTAGTATGTTGAAAACACTAGGGTGCATAGAAGAAGAACTTGAAGTGAATGAAAATGGGCCCACAGGCCAATAAATAAACAGTATCGACACATCAGCTAGACTACTGCATGAAGGAAAACATAAAATCAAAGTCTTACTATAAACTACATTTTGAAGAGCTTATCAAGCGATAGTCACCAGCTATTCTTTGCAGCGGATGTTTTTCATACATGTATAATGTTTTATTTCTCACTGGTTTGAAATGCTATGGACAGATATGGTCCTTCATATCACAATGACTATGATGCCAGGCCACAAATAATTCCTATCCGCTAAAGAGACTTAAGAGAGAAGTATATGTCTATCGTGTGATTTTTCTATTTTGGGCGGGGCTGTTTAAGGCACAACAGCACGTGACTACACAAATGCAATGGGGCGATTAAGCAAAAAAAGACTTCCCATGTCAGAGCTCAATTGCAAAACAAATCATGTGTGTGAACAGCACACAATGACCTAGGCCACGCCCTATTTTACAGTGATGTACATCATGTTTTCTTGCATGGACAAAGGGGTGAAAAATCCCTGCTTTGAAACAAATGACATCAGAAATGGCCCATCCCAACACACAGCGTCTGCAAGTTCAGAAGAATGCTCCACATGTTTTTCAAGGGTTCACTAGCGTACAGTTATGTTTCTCCCATCTTTCAAATCAACCTCTGCCGCGGTCAGGACCCAAATCGGGTCATGGGCTCACTGCTGCTGGGTCAATTCCATGCCAAATTGGACCTGGCAGTGGACTTTCATGTCCAGAACTGATAACCCAACAGACTGTTGCTATGTGTGGTTAAAACATAGGAATAATCTACTAAGCCTACAGCTAACCCTACAACTTTGTTTTTCACAAACAGGACCACACTCAATATTACCGGAAATCTACCCCGTCCTTAGATCACTGTGGATCAGTATAATACAGTCAGTCACGTGTATGATTCAGTAACAGAAGAGATTGCATTACAATGAACAAACTTTAAAAAAGGAGTTGTGTAATCGGATAATGTCTTGGCAAATAATATTATCAACCACATTTTCTGGAAGTAAAGATTACCTCAGCCAACAACTTTCATGCAAAGAGTCTTTTCCACACATTTTCAAGGTTGGCTGATGGCCATTATAAGTGTACAAGTATAAGCCACAGGTTAAGAATGCAATTGTGGCCGTAAACTTATGGAAAAAAAACTTTTTGGAGAACTAGACAATAACTGGCTCTGCAGGCCTGTTTATAATGATTAGAAGAAGTAGTTTGTTCAGTAATACTTCTTCTATGTCGGAAGACTCGGAACACCACTCAGCATGAGATTTTAATTTGATCATTAGGCAAATATGCCAAGTACCATTGCCTATGGTGTTTGCCACATAAAGAAACAAAGATGCTTTTTAGTGTAGAATACATCATGAGAGTTGGTTCTTTTGACTGTAAATGCTTGATGACTTCCAATACTCCTCTGGTCCCAAATGCCGCCCTGCCAACCCTAGTGACATAGGTTGATTTAAACTATGCCCTCAGGGAAACACATCAATCATATCATTATCTCTTGTTGAACACCACATACTTAACTAAACGGTATCAGCTCTTCTGTGACAGAATAGCCAAAAGGAGCACATAACAGAGTCAGCTACCACCAGCCGCCTGTGCATTGACATTCCCTGAATTACTATCCTGACGCCAAATCTTAGCCTATATCACCAACCAACACATGTGAACACAATCTCACAAATACACACACATACACAGCCATTTAACCTCTTAAGACCCATTCGCCCACCGGTGGGCGATTTGTGTTTGTTGACCACATGTTCCCACTACGCAGCGACATAACCCGCTTCAACTTTCATCATTACAGACATTCTATACATCGTTAGAAAGGGTAGAATCTCCACAATTTATTCATCCGGTTTTTTTTTTTCATAAATCATGAGCACAAAACCATAAATATTGATATTAACCAGCATGGTAAACCGGAAATGCCAATAAAACAGAGAGACTCCCTACCTTTGAAGCAATCCGAGAACCGTAATATGTGTCCATTCCTCAATTATTTATATTCCAAATGTCCGTGAGAATCCACTGATCAAAAGCATCCACATGGTTTTTCATAAAATTATTCCAGCTTGTGAATATTGTCGTGTAAAGTCCATTTGTTTACCATCTCCAAACTTTGTTCGTCAACTAACATCCAGCTTTTCAAAGCCGCATGGCTATTTTCTCTACCTCCAGTATGGAGTTGTTGGGTATGCTTGTTTTCATCACTTTGCTGGCTACAAAATGAAAGTGTCCCCGTCTTTTTCTGTTCAGTTTTCACCCCGGTACAGCCCGTGAAGTAGATGGAGCGCTCCCAGTTCGAAGGGCCAATGGGCTTTGTTTACTTTGTTACGCGGCTTTAGTATAGGGACAGCGTATTGGCTATTGATATATCAGTCACTTGGGCTTCTAGCCAATGAGTTTACCTTTCCAACGCTACCAGGCGTGTCCAGGTGTGATACGTATGAGCCGAGATATACAGCTGCGTCATCACGGCAGACAACTCGCTTTGCGCATGACAGAGCCTCCAGCGGACCAGGACGCACGCCGCACACATTGATCACATTGATTTCGCCGTTTACAATGGCGAAATCAACGAAGAAAACGAAATATTACACACATGAAGAAGCCCTCGCTTTGATTTTGGCTTCATCCGAGGACAGCGAAGACAGCCAATATGATTCTGAGATAGAGGAGATGTTCAAGCAACAATTGGACGAAGTCTTAGATCGGTGAGTGACGCCATCTATGTGTATTTTTGTGTGTGGGTTTTTATGCTTACAGTGAACAATGCAGTATAGTTATATAGTATACATTATATATATAAATGAAAAAATGACAGAAATGATATAAATGAAATGTTTATTTGTTTTCTATGTAAATAACACCCCATTGAATTGCATTTATATATTTCTTCATTATATTTGGTGACATTTGTGCATTGCATTGTGTTTGTAGGTCAATGTCTGAGGACAGTGATGCGGATTGGGAGCCGCAAAGCCAGACAGGCAGACCCCCGGCCCCCACTCCTACTGAAGGTGGTCGTGAGAGATCCGGTAGTGTCTCATCACATGACAATATCTCAATATGGCCATATCAAATGAATGTGTGAAAAAATTATGTTTTGAATCATGGAGAAAGGTTTTATAGTCACCAAAATGCTTCAGTAATGTTTCCAGTGTCACAGAAGTGAGTAAATGCATTTGGCACAATTTGGCCATTTTGGAGACATTTTGGAGAGGTTTGGGCCGCCAGTGACCACACACCATAAAAACTCCATTAACTCCCAAAGCTTTAGGCCTAGAACTCCAAATTTTTTTCCAGGTGTAGTTGGCATGATGTAGAAGGTATTTGGCATATTGCCATATGCCTTACATAAAGCACATCCTAGTTATTGTAGTTCAAATATGACCCATTATTTTCGAAAACAAAAAAATTGCTTTAGAGCCATGTCTGAACTGATGTCATTTAGGTTGTGTGTATGACACATGCCAAATAAACATATCTACAGAAACTAGAGCTTGTCAGCTTTCAAATGAAGTATCATACATCCATCTAGGACTTAGGGTTACTGTGTTATAAGCTTTTCCATTTGGGTATGTGTTTAGGCGAAAAAAACCAAAATACTGCCGGACCTTAACAGGTTAAGGACATCTCTCTCCTTAAACTAAACCTCTCCTTCTTTCCACTGCCCTCGACGACACATTGTCGTTCCCAACAAAACAAACATCAACATTTTTGTGCTCTCATAGTAACTCCAGCAAAAGGGAGGGAGGGGAAAGCCACATGTTGCACGCACGCGCGCGCGCACACACACACACACACACACACACACACACACACACACACACACACACACACACACACACACACACACACACACACACACACACACACACACACACACACACACACACACACACACACACAGTGAAGTCACTGCATCACTCACCCTCTATGGACAAAGGTATGTCTCCATGTACGGTTGAAAGCTCAAGGAGGGCTCTCTGGCAGCGCGTCTTCACGGGCTGCGTCTCCTATGAGCGCAAAACTAAAATGCACCGTGATTGCTGAGGCAAGTAGAAGACTAGTATCCTGATACAAGTATCTGACCGTCATCACCACTTCCTGGCTTGGCAAAGGATATGACAATGTGATGAAGCTCTGAGTCAGCATGGGGCACACGTGATTGACAGCTACTGGCTGTCTCCCTTACCCCATTCCACAGATCTTGTCAAACCACACATCCGCCCAAAACTGACACATGTAAGACCATCCCCTCGTTGGCTGGCTATGTGACGTATGCTGCATTACAACATGCGATGCAGATGGGGGAAAAAACAAGTTTCATCGTTGAAACACGTTATATTGATACTACGTTTTTGTCGTTTTATTATTAATCAATGCCTAAAAAAAAAAAAAGCCTTTTTTTTCTAAAAAATAAAAGTGACTTCCTTTCCGGTAAATCATAGGTGCCAAACTTCAAGAGAACAACCCTCAATTCGGAGAACCAATGCTACGCTTAAAGAAAGTGTGAAGCAACGCCCCGGAAAATGTTTGAAATATGATAACAGATGCTCAATACGCAAATTACATCAACCACAAGTCCGTCTGATTACTTTCTGGCCTAAAACTCAAAAAGTTCAGGACAGATGTGTGACAACAAGCGATACCAGTATCTTCATTATAAAACAAAAACAGAAACCCAGTTGCAGTAGGAGTAGGATAACAAGGAAAGACAATTGGTAAAGAAACATGCTAGACTACAATATGTTCAAAATGAAAGAGGCATGTGCAAGTGGCATGCGCCTGTCAGTTATACGTGACCTGTAACCACATCCTCTTTGCAGAGCACCAGTCGGCCTCTTGCTGATATGTGGAAAAGAGTGGCTACTAAAATAGGCTTTAAGTCTCTGTTCCTGTTTAGGACCCTGGACACGGGAGGTTGTTTGGAGGAGGAAGTGTTTTATATCCTACATCTCATCACCAAACCCGGTCTTATAGAGTGGACATACACCGGATGAGGCAGATTAGATTTTTTAGACTGAAGAAAATGATCTTCTGGTGAGGGCACGCATAGTGAAACACGAGAATCCATTTTCAACACCAAGAGCCTCTATTGAGATACGTCCTCAATATAGTTTTCAAATATATTCCACCTTCTCTTTTCGCTAGCAGAATCCTACCGGCATTGTCTACTGCAACAGGCTGTAATACACCGTTAACCCTTGACAAGATAAGGCATTAGAGCCATGATCATACCAAGTGAGTTAATGTAACGGTTACCCACACAATTGCCATACGGTTAGCCCACCAGGTCCTCCCGTTATGTGCCGTCTGTGGGTACAGAGCTCAGCGGTAACATTCCTCGAGCCAGATCGAGGTTGGGCATTTTAACAGCGCTTTAATTACATGGAGTATTTTGACTTTACAAAACCACCCATCGACGAGCTCGTGAGACGAGAATTACATTGAATGAAGGTCTTTAATACACTATCCGGGATCTGCCTTCAGTGCAGCCAATAGACTAAGCCATTTTAACTAGCTCGTTAGCTAAATAATGCTAACTAGCCAACAGACTGCGACGAAAAGGGCTACCGACACTTCACAGGCTAGCTAGCTAGCCTGTACATTCCTATCCAAGAAAGAGATCAAAACACAATTAGACATATCCACGATGTCAAACTCATTGTGTTTTATTGTTAGGTGAAATTAAATACATGAGTAGACATGCTAGCCTCCCAGAATAAAACGCATTTACCCATAAAGACCAAACCGATGCTAACATTACCTGCCCTTCCGCCTGGCCTTGACTAAAATGGGAGTGCACAGTACGTTTTTACTTACGGACAATGTTTATTCTCCCATATACTATACTAAATAAACACCATGCATCAAAATACACTAGCTGATCTTGACTATAATAGTTGACGATATACTCTGAAGCGGAGTATACATTTAACTGGGATTATTAGCTAGAGAAGTTTGACGTTTCCACTTACCGTCTCTCGTTCGCTGTCTCTGGCTACTCTGCAAGTGTCAATTTCGCTCCTGCCCCTGTGCGCAGCAGACGTCATTCCTGCCTAGTTCTTTTTCTGATGGTCACGGCTCTTTGTAAAAATGTCCCAGATCATCTTTATTGAAATGATACCCATTCAGTTTCACTATATAACCATTCCTATCGTCAATAAAAACAAATATATATGTTATCTCACAATTAGTTATTCAAGTTTTGGAGGCGTATGATACTTACATCTGATCACAAGGACGTGATTTAAAAAATATGATTTAGTCAATGATGAAAATCTGGCCGAATAAATGACAGCCTTCAATCGTTTCGTGTCGTATTAGTTAAATTATTAACAGTTTTGGTCAATTCAGATTTCCTATTAAATGTTTACTTGTAGTAGGCTCAATACAAGTACAATGTGTCACATGTTCATTTTTTATATCAGTGTAAAACAACTTTCTAAAGCATCCACATATGGTCAATTATATATTCTAGACTGGAGCAGGGGGGAGGAGGGGGGAATAAAAAAAAGGTATGAGCGTGGACTACCCTCTAGTGGGGTAGATGATACACCCTGCCTAATCAGTCTTTGGTCTAGTAAGGATTTCACAAACATCAAAAGTTAACAAACAGACAGATGGAGACATTTATTTTGGTAGGATTCCATATCTCACATGTGATGTCATTTGTAATAAACCATTCCTCATCGTGTCCTGCCAATGCAATCCCTTATTATTAGCAACTTTACTATGCTGGTGTTAAAAAAAAAGAAACACACCAGTAGATATAACAATCTCAACACTTTCAGACTAAGAATAAATAAAGATCTTTAAAATCAGATACTCCAGGGATAACAAGGATAATCAATGACTGCCATCACAATGGAATAAAAACAAATAAGGAGGCGTGGCTGTTTTGGGTTCACAAAGCGGCCAGCCCAAGCAGGCGACATCTTTAAGGCAAATATTTGAATACATGCTGAATATTTACTGTATATATACATTGAATAGACATTATACAATTCAACAACTTCCATCTGTGACATGGGTCGATTTTCCAGTAGTTTAAGAGTCGATCAGTACTGCACGGCCAACATGGATGACGGGCCAAGTTATTTGTGTTTTACCAAAGTCGGGAGAACATGACATGGCTGAGTAAAACAAGATGACGAGTCTATAACTTGGATCCAAAATGAAGGAAAACAATGATGTATTTTGCTCCCTGCTTCGGTCAGTCCATTGAAGGTGCAAATTGGTGTAAATTGCTGCCCATGTTCCCCATATTCTTTTTAACCTTCTTTTCCTTCTTCATAGTTTCCACAAGTAATTCAAAAAAACCTAATTGATGTCAAGAGATTCCCGTCCTTATTGATATTGCCTGTAATCTCCAAAACCAGATGCAGCCATGGGGGCTGGGGCAGGTTCTTCTGCAAATTGGGGACCTAGATGGAAACAATGAAAATAAATGTTATTTTTTTGAATTAGAGATGCCCCTTAACATAAAAATGTCTCCTTTATGGAGGCATCCCCCGAACATGCATACCTATGCATTAAATACTCAAGTTAACACTTAAATAAACATGTAACATTCAATTGCAGCATTTCATTTTTTCATACATTCTTTATTTTCTATATTTATTTAGAATAAATTAGAATAAATAAATCAGGGACTTTTTTCTTTTTCAAACTACACCGTGTGTTTATTTGTTATGTGTAGCTTTCCAAATGTCAAACAATTAATTTTAGTCCAAAGATTCCCATGTATAAAGTGTCACCTGCCGTTTTCAGCACATCTCACAGAATAAACATGCTCATGACTAGTCATTTCATATAGTTTGACATTTTTACATGCTGCCCTATACACTGCGTAATCTAAAACCAAAGATGACATTTATTCCAGTCAAAAGTACCAGACTTACCGGTAGGAATCTGTGACGAAGCAAATCTGGTAAGAAGTATTCCAGCGCCTTCTATCAGAGCCAGCAATATGCCTCCCATGGCAGCAGAACCGACCATGGCCACTGGTCCATCTGAGTGAGAAACAAAGTCCCAGCTGAACTCTTAAGCACACATCATTCTTATGTAAATAGAAATGTGCACAAGCTTTGTCATACATCGTTTTCTTGAACCGTTGCACCAGGTCTACTCACTTCTTGCGGCAAGAATGGCTCCGGTCATGGCTCCACTTGTAATTGAATTCCAGGGATCCTCTTTGCCTCGAACTTTCACGAGTCCACAGTCAATCATAGAAAACAGGCCTCCCCATACAGCAAAACTACCTGAAATCAGACAAACCAAAATCATGACAAGACAGCTAACAAACATGCTTTGATTAAGGAACAGCATTGACCTCGCTATGGATGTATTTTGGGGGAGATGTCACTTGATTACCTCCCAATTGTGGAGCTCTGGTGCGGATGGCAGTCATGCTACCCTTCATTCTGTGGTTCATTCCCTACAACGAAAACGACATCTCATCAAGAAAGAAGTCTTCTACAATTTAAAGAACTTACTTTGACACACTAATGACATGCCACATAATAAGCAGACATCCCTAATTCAATTACCAAAAGCATTGTTTTTTTCCTTCTTATCCGTAGAGAACCAACAAATACACCCAAATCCGTTTGAATATAATCTAGTTTAGGCAACCCTACCCCCATTTGCTTTCTCCTTATTAACTAAATGTATATGGTGAAGCTCATTTAGTACTTTAGCATGTTTGGGCATCACATCCTTTAACCCAAATAATAACTGTTATCATTGTGTTTGTAAGTTTCCAATAGTCACATTAATAATTAAATTAAATAGAATAAATAAAAAAGAGCTGAGACACAACGTCCACAAACTGTTTACTGAGAAAAGACGTGCGTAGGATAGTTTGCTCTGGGTCATTCCAAAGCAGGTTCTCCTCCTTTGGAATGAATGTGTGGTAGGCCTGGATCTAGTCGGTTGGCTTTTTAAAAAAAGCCATCAACATTTCTGAATTCTGTATTAGGAATATTTTTTGGATGGTTTTTAGGGCAAACTTGCACTATAGCATCAAAAAACCTGCGCAGTCTGACATGTGTTGTTTACACAAACTATGAGGCCATACTTCTTGTTAATTGTACATGTACAATACAGTCAGCTTTACATTATGTTTTCTGGTTAAAACTTACTGAAGGGGCATTTCTGAAGCCTTTGACAGCCTGAAAAATCCCACCACCAATGGCCCCCATTGTGAAGGCACCGCCACAATCGTCCACGATTCTCCAGGGACTAAAGGAAAAACAAACATACAGTGAGGTCCCTTGGCATTGACTTACACGGGTATGGTGAGGTTGAATTGGTTATATAGGCATCAACTTTATCTCTGACCTCGAATACCAGCAGAAATTGTCTCCATATCGGAAATCATTGTAAACTGTAACAATGTTATAAAAGGACAAAAAACCAATGCAAGCATCCGATTCAGCTTTCGTCAATATGCAAAAATGTCAGCAGGTTGCACTGGATTTTGCCCACTGCATGTGTGAGCATATTACCAGTTCCATGCCAACAACATCATGTTAAAACAATTTCGAAACGTCTTACTAGACTTCCGATACATTATCAACAAGGATATTTTTAAAGTATTGAGGAAAAAACGTTGAGCAACACATTCAATGCAGTCAGACTCAATACCACCAAGTACTTATTATGTATAACTAGCAGTCTACACACGTGGAAATGTCACCGCTTGAATAACTATTTAGTAGTTAAAATAGTGAAATGACTGAGATCACATGCTATTTCACTAATGAAATGACATGTATAACAATGGTTGCTGAATATATAAGATATCCGACAAGGTCACTAGCAACGTGACTAGCGTTGACTTTCAATGCTCTGCTGGTAGAGCCCTGATGCTACATGCTGTTAGCATTGCAACCAAGGGTTGCCCCACTAAATGCTATAATACTAACAGATATTACTTTAAAAAAGTATGAAATATGACTTCAATTGTCAATATGTTCAACAAAAGAAGTGGGTCCTAATGGATTAAAACACATATTTTAGTATTTATACAGCTCGTACCATGGCTCTCTTGCGTATTCCTCCATTTTGTTCTTCTGGTGTTCCGAAAGACGTCACGCTTAGCAATGTGACGTAAGAGCTTTGGGTGAAAAGGCTGTTACAAAACTGACGTTGTAGTTTTTCTCCAAAACAAACAAAATGGTTATATCATACATTAAATCCAACGACACAGTAAAAAAATAAATATACCTACAGTTGGCCTACTAGATCATAAAATGACCATTATATGTCATCAGAGATCAAGAGCACATGCCGAGTATTATGGCTATTCTACCAGCAAGCCAGTTTGTTCTGTTTTGAAATGTGCTTTGCGGCGTTGTGACATAGTAGCTATGCATCCCTGTCGTGAATTGCACCCCTGTCGTGATGTTAAGATGTGAAAATTAAATCAGTAAATAAAGGGACATTTTATGATACAAAGACACAGAAACAAAAAATATTTATGAACGTACATTTATCCTGTCCTTAAGTCAGAAGTGATGCAATTAAATAACAGAGGACTACACTTTATTGGAATTATTTGGTGAATGGAAAGTATTGAGATTTATATATTAACGTATTAAATAAAGCACAAGATTTATGACACAACAGAAGCCACAAGATTTGGTTTATAATTTGCTAACAATAACTAAGTCGAGTCTAGAAGGGAAGGGAGCGGAGGGAGCAAACCCTCTCTCAATTGTGTATTTGGACTGCAGTACCCATTTCAAACGCTAGGTATCAATGTTTCAAGCACAATTGGTGTCGTCGTCATGTGATGTGCCAAGGGTTGGTGTGACATCACAAATCTAGGTTGATGCGACATCTTAATGTTTTTGTGACATCACTGCCAAAATCAGAAAGAGAATTTGTTTCTGGACACGTTATTAGTAGTAGGCCTAGGTCTACAGTTGCTCTCAATTACAAAATGATGTTAATGATGTGGCCGTAGGTCTGCCTTAGTGAAACTACAGTGTCCCTTAGATGGACGACTAAAATCGGTCTTAGCTACTTAGATACCCGCATGTGTGTTATGGTTTTCGTTCATGCAGCCGTGGATGGAAACATGGAAAATCCAGGGAAAAATATTATCTTACCAAGATTGGAATTGAAATACAAAAGAAATAGGCCTATGGGCCACCAGTCAACAAGTGAAGCAAAATGGATGGCACAAAATGGTTGCTCACCCTCACCCACCTGTCCGACCATATTTATAGACATGAATAACAATTAGCCTGATTGCAGGTTGATAGTTTGTTTTCGTGAACGGCCAAATTGTGAGGCGCTTTAAATGTTCCTGTCGCAAGGAATCTGGGTACAATATAAGTAATAATATTGCATGCTGTTTGGTGTTTATCAACTATTAACCAGCCATCTCCTTATGTTATTTTCCCTTCAGCCAAGATCTGGACTATTGGCCAGACTGAGGAGACAGACCGCTGGCCCCATGGCACATACAAACAGTAAAGGAATGGGTTACAGAGTAAGTCTCCTTGGAGAAATGACCAAATATAGACATTTGGTGGATGCAGAGGCTGAGGCAAGGGGATGAATACATAAACTGGTCTGCTGCTGTCCTGCTCTCTTGCGCTCTCTCTCCGTCTCTCTGAATACTTAAACTAGCGTGTTGTATCCTGCTCTCCTTCTCACCCCGTCTCACCCTGATTATCCAAACAACTGGTATATCTGACGGGCTGACATGGTGTCTTCCCTCCAGCCTGGAACATTACCGAGGGGAAAAAGCCACAGCAAAAGCCAAGCCAAACCAAATTATTCCTTTTGGTTAACACTATTGATTGATACTAATATATAATATAAAATATAGCATATTTGTTTTGTTCCATTTTTACCTATGTCTTTAACTGAAGACATACAGGCAGTCATAATAAAAGGCATGTTTGTGTGATAATACAAAATAAAACCATTTGTTACAATGTACATTCATTGCCATCACCGCCATTTATATAACATTAGATCAGTTTGAGAAGCACATTCTGTTATAAGTATGACATAAGTCAACATAAGACTTTGATAAACACATTATTTTATGTAAGAAGTATCTACAATATTCAATCTCCCAGCCTAAAAAAATACAGATATCAGTTTGGATGCTAAAAAAAAATCTACTTCCTGATAAAAACTCGAATTCTATCCTGCAAGCTGTTATAATAGACCAGGAATCCACTGGGCAGTTATCCAATGTGTTGAACATTGCCTGAGATATTTTGAGATTTGGCATTGAGACACACTACAAACCTTGTTTCATTCCATCAATACGGTTACCCTGGCGCTGTAAGATTGTTAAACCTGTCAAATAGTTAGAAAAACCTGCTCTGCATTTATCTCTTCCCTGATCTACTTTCTAGAATTCCACATTTGTGCAGAATTTCAAGTAAAAATTCTGAAATAGTTTTCTCCCACAAATAAATATTTAGATCTAATTATTGCTCCGTTTATCATTAGCTGGCTTTTATAGATTGAATCATTAAGCTATTTGTAAGTCTTGTGTCATTATTTATTCCCTCCACGCTCACATTTGTTTATTTTAATACATGATCGGCTTCATATATTCAAGTGCAAATAAGAGGTAAAGCATAAATATGAATAGAAACAAAAAAGCAACCATAAACTCTTGACCCTTGCTGCAGTTGAAGTCACCCCTGCATCACTCATCCTCCCTAGCATCGTATTGGTCCAGTGTTAGAGGGGAGGAAATCATTGTGAGGGTTTTTCTTTTCATACCATCCATTTGACTTTCTTTCTCTGCCTCCATGTATCCCACGGTTCAATTACATATAAAGAAATGTTACGACAGCATTGGAGGATGTTCATTTTTAGAATCCTCTTGAAGGCTGGTGGCCAGATGTCAACCAGCATCATCCCCTTCTGGTGGCCTGTCAATTCCAATGGGAATTATTGCAACCACTTTGGCACTGGAACCTGCACGAAACAAAGAGACACATTAGTAAAATATAAGACTTGAATGTACTTTCCGTTCTTACAAATCAATCCATATGCATTTTTCACCTAACCTTTTTCAGTTGGACATTACCACCTCCTCTGATGGAGGCCAGCAGTTGGTCTCTTGTGTTTTTGCCACCTCCTGGGCTCTTTGCATCCATCTTCCTCCGTGAAACTGGTGTCAGGGAGTTCCTAAGGGAGTCCACGTCTAGCATGGGTGGAGGGGGAGGCGGAGGTCCACCCCCAGGTGGAGGTGGAGGTGGAGGTGGCGGTGGACCAGGGCTTCCTCCTACTCCACCTCTCTTGGGAGTGAGCTTTGGCGATGCCATGGGCGAGGGGATGGGAGAGGGTCTCGGAGAAGCCTTGGGAGTGCCTCTGAGAGACCCACCGCCACTACCAATCTTAGGTACCTCCAGCCCCCCCTTCTTTTCCCCATTGGCCTGGGCAAGCTTCTGCTCCTGCAGACGTTTCTGTCTCTGCCGATCCATGTTGCGGCTTAGTATATTGGTCATGGTCATTCTGGGCCCTGCAAGCTCAAAGTGGTAGCCCAGCTTCAACAAGGTTGTGTTGTCTTTTAGAATTTTTGTCATCTCCATTTCTGTCTTGCCGCCACAAATGTGCCGCTGGTTGTGGAAGCGTAGCTCAGTTAGGGTGGCATTGCGCTGCAGAGCCTGGATGATGGACATTATGCCCTTGGGGGTGAGAAGGTTAGAGTCAAGGTTTATGCTGGTGATGGTGTTGTTTTGGCGAAGAGTGCCAGCGATAGCGTATGCAACGTGATCATCAGCCCGGCAGTTGGCCAAGGCGAATGTCTTTATGCATGTGTTCTTGTGCAGCGCTTCGGCGAACTGAATGAGTGTTTTGACCTTGATGACCTCTGAGTTATTGACGTTGAGCTCAAGGAGAGATGGGTCATTGTTTCGAACCTGCTCCATCTGTTCGTCGAACATGCTAGCGTCCTCGTCCTCCTCTTCCTCACCCTTGCTCTTAGGACTTTTGATCCCGTCACAGTTGTTGAGAGTCGTACTTTCCTCTGCCTTGTTGGCTCTGGAACCTTTGTTGTTTTTGCTCTCGTCCCGGCCCTCCTTGCACTGGGTCTCCTCTACGTCATGGTGTGCGTTTACTTTTTTCTCCTCTTTTGCCTTATCGTTTGGCTTCACTTCCTCATCAGTCTCTTTCTTTTTCTCTACCTTTTTGGCGCTCGATTCAACACCGTCAACCTCAGCCTTCTCAGTCTTTTGCCGCTCAAGCTTTAATTTTGTTTGATCCTTTTCCCGACCGTTTTTCTCATCTATCTGGCTTTCTGCCTTAGTCTGCTTCTCCAGCAACATGGAGACACGTCCCCGGGTTCTGACCTCCTCCTTTCTCTCTTTCTCCTTGCTGCCTTCTCTCTCGCTTTTCTCTCGAAGCTTGGATATGATGTCTTTGGTTTTGCTGTCATCCTTCCTCCTGGAGTCCTCTTTCTTCTCTTTCTCCAGGCTCTCCTTTTCTTTCTTCTCCTGCAACTTGGAGATCATGTCTTTGGTTTTGCTGCCTGTGCTCTCGCGGGCTTCCCTCCTGTCTTTTGGAACTTTGCTGTCCTCACATGTCTCTTTGGTGTCTCCTCGCACCTCACTCCTCCTGCTGTATCTACTGGAGAGGCCCAGGGAATCCTCTTTTGAGCCCTCGAACGCTCCTCCTCGGCTGCTCCTGGTGCTGTCCAGCTTTGCGTCTCGCTCTGTCGAGACGCTGGCCTGTCTCTGTAGTCCTCCCCTCTTGTCTTCGTTCCCCTCCTGGCTCAGGGCTGTCGTCCTCAGGCACTCCTGCTTCCGGCTCTCCTTCTTGGCATCACCCTGTTGGGGGGTAGGAAGATGAACCTTTAGTGATGTACTAGAAGGCGTCTTCACCTTCAGTAGGACCTTCAGTGTACCTTACTGTACCTGTACTATTATAGAAGGTATATTGACTTTAGAAGACATTTCATCAGATAGATAGATCGTAGGATGGATATAGTTGAATAGATATAGTTGGGTAGATGTATGGATGGATAAACAGTAATGGTGGATAGATAGATAGATAGAAAGATAGAAAGAAGATCTCAGAGTGTGAGAGTATAAACAGAGGACCCCACCACCTCCCCTTTCTTTCCCGGAAGACAAAAACAAAGTATGACGTAACCCATGATGTAACACCTAACCATGTTGTGGCATCTGTGGTTGTAATCCAGAGCCTTTATGAATGTCTTATCCTTACAATTAGTGACTGAACACACCTAAAAACCCACATAATACACTATGTGTGGGTTTCTTAGTGATTCACAAGACAGGGAACCATTTCCAAGCCCTACAGCGGTACATCCAATGGGAGAGTCACTACAGACTAAGTGTTTGATTTGTGAGCACTCTGACTGTTTGGCCAAGACCACTGCAGACGTGTCCTTAAAAGGCAGCGAGCGTAGGAGTAATCAACCAAGGAATTCCATCAGACCGGGATTAAGAAGCTCCACAGGGCCATGGCTCTCAACTAAACACGTTAAATGTCAAGCCCCCAGCCCCCGTGCCTCCTTCCATAACACTACCAGGGAAACCATGCTTATGTGAAAAGAGACGTATTGCTTAGTGGCCCAAAGCAGATACACAGATACCAAGGGTGTTTGTGTGTTTGTTTACACTTGTCTTTGTGTTTACCCCGTGTCTTTTTATACACCGAGGATGAGGGTATACTGAGGAGGGTGTAGAATGGCTGACAAGTGACCCTGGGGGGCTGGGTTTTTTCCTGGCACAGAATCTCACCCCGGGAGACCCAATATTAATGACGTGTTGGACATCCATGAGGTCCAGTTGTCCAAAGGCAGGGCAGTTGTTCAAAAGTGAAAACATATCTCATGGAAGCTATCATTTGCATACCGAGAGAGGCTGTGTGTAAAAAAATAAAATAATGTTACTGTGACTTACTGTGACATCATAATTTTGTGTCTTGTCAAAATACAATCTCCATTTGCTCTTAAGGTCTACTGGATAACAGTTGAAAAGGAAAAGACAACAATTGCTAAATATTCTAACCTAGAGCCTTAACATTTGTGCATTTCTCAGCCACTAAGCAACATGTCTTTCTTCACTAATAATAAAGTGGGGGAAGCATAAAGGTCTCAGTGATGGTGTGACCATACCTCCATCGACGGCTCCCTGGGACCCAGCCTGCCCTTAGGATCATTCTCTGTCCGACCGCCCGCCTTAGA
Organism: Gadus morhua; assembly: GCF_902167405.1. Classification (NCBI taxonomy): domain Eukaryota; kingdom Metazoa; phylum Chordata; class Actinopteri; order Gadiformes; family Gadidae; genus Gadus; species Gadus morhua. The sequence goes on from NC_044060.1 coordinate 14,958,125, forward strand.
GTGAGGGGCCCCGCCAGACGGGTTCTCCCCTTGGGCGAGGAGCTTCCCTGCCTCGCTGGCCGGGTCGGGAGCCTTCATCATGTCCTTCTCCAGCTCCTCCACCTCCTCGGGGGAGAGGGTGGACAGCAGGTTGTCCAGGTCCGGGTCCTCGCTCACCTGCCGCCCCGTGCGGGTCAAGCCTCTGATCTTCCTGCTGGACATGGTGGTTTAGAAAGTGGACGGTAGGACTCCGAAGGAGAGAGAGGAAAAACCTGAGTTGTTGAAAAGTGATTGTTGTTGTGGATTCTGGTGGTTATTTTGAGTAGATCTCGGTTAAAAAATAAAAAACGAAACTTTGGTGTTGTTATTTGTGGCTCCTATAGGCCAATGGGGATGTCCGGTCGTCCAGTCCTGCTGACCAAGAAGCCACCAGAGGCATCAATCCCTGTGTAAAGAGGCCGGGCTTGGAGGAGGCTGCCTTCCAGATCGGGATAGCAGTGGCGGACTGCACAAGCCTCACATCATCAAAGGACTGTGTGCCTGGGACATTCTTAGAAATCCTGTAAAAGTGCATGTCCATATTTAGTCCAGTGTACATAGTCCTTTAAAGGCAATGGGGAGGGCCAGCGTTTACAAAGAAGGCAGGGACTGGCACTGCATAGCGAGACTTCCTATTACATAAATCAAATTGTTATTTTCAGGAGACTTTCGTGATTATGTCCTTATTAAAGGCTCAGATAGGTTTTTTTCAACTAAGATAATGGTTTTAGGAGTGCGAGTTCATTCCTTACGTCCTCTTAACAGGAATGAACTTTAAAGTAAATGGCATTGAATGACAAAGATGTTTGTGCTTTTTACAAATACATTTAAGTAGATAATATAAATGGGTAAGAAGACATTGTTTGGTCATTCTACATACTACAAGAAACGGAAACAAATATTAAGTAAATAGGGCTGTGTCAAACTGAAAAAAATATAGATTAGCTAATAATTAGACATCTAGTGGACAAAGATATATTACACACACACACACACACACACACACACACACACACACACACACACACACACACACACACACACACACACGTAAGACAAGTCTTTTGTACATTCCATGTTAGATTTATTTTTAATAATAATAAAAAATATTACAATATATTGCAATATCTCATCATCCATATGACATAAGACAAAAGCCATAGCAAGACCATGATATTGCAATCAGTCTCAGTTCCATCAACACACTCATAGAGTTGGTCAGAAGCACAAAATTAACAGAAACACGTTTAAGCAAATTGATGTCAATCTTTACCAGCATCTTAAAAAGTAAAGTCCAGTGGAATCTTTGTGCTTTACAACGGCCTATAAATATATACATATGAACAACACAATTTCCATCTCATTCACATTTGTCCTGAGACAATACACTTTAATAGCTCTCAAGGGAAGCATCCTTGAACTTTATTTAATTATTTGCAATTGGCCTTTACTTTATACTGGTCTACAAATTAATTAAATACATTGAGAAAAGGTTATCTCTTTCGAACATGTACCATATTTGCCCTTTGATGCAAACAACAATAGCCGTATTCAATACTTGGGGCCTGAATAAACATAATCCAGTTATATTCTCATGGAGGGCTATACATATTTCATTAATAACTGTACAACACATGCTTAGAACATCATGTTTAACATTCAAGCATTTACAAGGGATCCACAACACCGGAGCAAAAGGGATGTTAACAAAGATCACCTCTGGGAGCGAGTTGGGGAAACTGCTGCTGCTGTGTGTGAACTGACCACCTTGAACTGTATCTATACCATCTTTAACCATAGTTAATCAAATATATGAGGGTGTATGTATGTGTGTGTATGTGTGGAGGGGGGAGGTTCGCCATTATTTATGAGTTTGTAGAAGAGGAATCGGTTGACAGTAAGATGAGAATAACTAATATAATACAATAGTCAACCAAATGTACAACCTCATCATAAATATACACTTCCTCATGTTACACTGTTGAGAGCCTTTTAGACGCGTGTTACAATATAATCAAATATGAAGTGGTTTGATTAACTAAATTGCATGGAAAAAGTTAATAAACCTTTTTATCTTTATTTTGATATGGTCGTGTAAGGCAAGATATCATGTGTGTATTTTAATCAAGTAGCATCACCTGCGACTTCACTGACATGGTACAACAAATACACTGATTTAACGGATTCACACAATAAAGTGTCTTTCAAAATGAACATCCCATTTCATTGTAATGACAATTATGGCAATAACTGGTTGTTAATGATTATGGCTAGAATGTTATTTATCTTCCAGCTAACATGCACAATGAGGTTTGAAAACGATTAGACAGATGAACATAATAGGCTACAACCAGGCTAACTGTCAAAGTTCATATGGAAGACGGGGTGAAATTCAGCTGCCGAGTACATTTTCATCTTGTCTGAACTGAAGTGAACCGTCTGACAAACCGTTTCCCATCCAAATTAGGAGTGTCATAGAAAAAAAACAATAAATAGAGTATAGAACATTCCTTATGTTAGTGTGCCTTGCATTCCCTTCAGCGATCCACATTTCTCATGAATAAATATGCTAGCTAAGAAATCGCTGATTAGTGATGAAATGTGACCTTTGGCAGCCATCATATCAAATGTGTTCAACCAGGGCAAGAAGGTCAAGCATTATTTGTTGAATTTCAACAGTTTAAATTAAAAAACCTCACCAAAATAGGGTGTTGTTTTGCTACCTTCATTCAGAAGGCCTAGTCCCACAGTCTGGTCTGTTCTGAGGCTGCTCGTTTCTGCTGCTAACTTGTCACTTAAGGATCACAAGACTCAAACACACCAGGACGGGGCTACTAGGAAAATGACCAAAAGAACTTCCCCTGGTTATCTTCAAACTGCTGCTAGTCAAGCTGTGTGTGTTTTATCCTCTGGAACAGTCACTGCCCATGCTGTGTGTTTGTGTTTGTGTGTGTGTGTGTGTGTGTGTGTGTGTGTGTGTGTGTGTGTGTGTGTGTGTGTGTGTGTGTGTGTGTGTGTGTGTGTGTGTGTGTGTGTGTGTGTGTGTGTTTATACATGACCAGGGTACTGTGGTGGAGAGTAAGGTGGAGGAGCTGAAAAAAATACAAGTGGAAATTCAATATTCATGCCATGTATAAATCTTTTTGTATTAAAATAAATATCATTTGGTTTGATTCAAAGAATCAAGCCTGAGCAAAGAAGGAAATCCTTATATTAGCCGGGCCATCAGAGGGTCCAGCAGGACTTTTTTTTAGTACTTGCTTTCCGTTAGACGATTCCGTTCACTTGCAGAATTACAGCAGCGTAACTCTTGTTCATTTGAGGGGAATCCAACTTTAATTACTTTCCAAAGATTTTCAATTATTCAGCTACCTGTGTTACACAGGTTGACAGGTTACTCTCAGCTGACAGATTACATTCTGAGTATACTACCAAGCCATGAGCAGCTGATAAGATAATCACATCACAGCAGCCAAACTACAATCTGCGTTGTAAAAAGCTCCCCTTTTAAATAAGCCACCATTCAGAACACATTGGGAATCTTTGGATAGTAATTAAGTGTATTCCCCTCACATGAACAGTAGCTGGGCTCCTTTAACTCTGAGGGTCAATGGAAGCTGCTAACAGATGGCACATACTAACGCAGTGAACCGCTTTTCTGGACACAAACGTCTGAAACCGGGTAAGACGTTAACGGTACTTTACAGTTACAGTATCAATCATATTGTATAATACATCATTAGAGAAGAGAAGACGCGGTGCTCATCTTACCCTGACCGTAGGTGGGGTCCATCATGGGGTACGGGGGGTAGGGGCCTGGCTGCATCATGGGGTACTGCGGGGGCATGCCGGGGTACTGGGGTGCAGCTGCGTAACCCGGATGGGGGTAGTCGGAGGGTCCCAGCGGCTTTCCATACGCGTCATACATGCGCTCGGCGGGATAGCTGGCCATGGGAATGTGCTGGGCTGAAATAAATCAAGTCATAACCAGGATTATTAATAATAAATATGTAGCAGGGCTACAACAGTTGCTTTTGATTCATACGTGCGTGTGTGTGTGTGTGTGTGTGTGTGTGTGTGTGTGTGTGTGTGTGTGTCCATCCTAAGCTACACTATTTTGGAGCGATTTGAAGTCGGACAGATAAGGGAATTTGCTGCTGAAGTTGGGCCAACAGTAGTAGTAGAGTTATTGGGTGAATGTGTGGAAATAAAAACACACACAAGTTACTTTATACGCAAGTCCCGGCTTCATATTTAGATTTGTATCAAGTCTTTCCACACGTTTTGCATCGGCACATGTGAAACGTGCGCTGCGCCCTCCAGCGTTTGGTGACGGTTTAGATTGAACAGAGGTTGCGGTGCAGGGGCTCCAGCTTTACCGTCGTACGGCGTCCGACCTCTCTGCTGCCGGCGCTGGTAGAGGTAGCAGCAGGAGCACATGAAGCAGCACACCATGGTGGCGATGATGGCTACAAACAGCAGGATGGACGAGGCGATCCCAAATATGGTGTTGGGGCTGTAGTCAGAAGAAGAAAGAGTGAGCGGGATACAGAGAGGAGAGTTGGGGATAGAGAGGAGGGTCAGGGATAGAGAGAGATGAAGAAGTGTTAGAGCTCTCACTTTAGCTTAATCTCTAAAAAAGACATTTCACCACCGCTGTTTTCTACCAAGAGGTCTCCTCTGCCTTCACGGCCTTGCTCTGCGTGCTAATAAGAACAAAAGAAGCTTCCTTCATCTTGTTTCACGGACAAGACTTACAATCACTT